>NC_091557.1:34734140-34741640 GCF_042767895.1 Penaeus vannamei
TGTTATTGTTATTATCATTATCATTATGTTCATTCATTATTATTATTTTCCTTGGTTTTATTGCTACTACAAGCGCAACTGCCATTATAATCATTATCATTATCGTTGTTGTTTTGACTTTTATTGTTGTTATTTTCAAAATAATAATCATCAGTATCATTATCATTATTATTATTATAATTATTGTTAATGTTGTTGTTATTACTTTTACTGTTAATATTATTATTGTCTTTATTATTATTATTATTGTTATCATTCTTGATACTATCATTATCATTATCACTAGTAACATTATTATTATTATCATTTTTAGTATTATTATTATCCTTATTAAAATCAGTATTAATACTATCATTGCTGTTATTATTATCATCATTGATATTATTATCATTATAAATATTGCTTATTATTGTCATTACTGTTATTGCCATTATAAATATTGCTTATTATTGTCATTAATATTATTATCATTATTATTATCATGTCATTATCATTATTATTGTTATTATTGTTGTTGTAGTTACTACTATCATTACTTTTATCATCATAATGATTGTCATTATATCTATCATCATTATTGTTATTACAATATTTTTCATGATCATTAATATTTTCCATTACCATTGTTTTAGTAGTAGTAGTAGTAGTAATAGTATTATCATTAGTATTATTATTGTTATTGTTGTTATTATTATTATTGTTATTATTAGTAGTATTAGTATTAGTATTATTGTTATTACTGTTATTATTATTATTATTATTATCATTATGATTAAAAATGTTATTGTTATTATTATCATTATCATTATAATCATTATCATCATTATTAGTATTATCATTATTATAATTAATATATTCATTATTTTCACTATTATTATTATCATCATGATCATTATCATTGCTATTATTATTATCATCATTAATTCCATTGTTATTTTTTATATTATTATCATCATATTTATCATCGTTATTGTTTTTGTCATTATAATCATTATCATCATTACTATTATTATCATCAAAATCATTATTATTATTATTATTATTATTATTATTATTATTATTATTATTATTATTATTATTATTATTATTGTTATTGTTATTATCATTATTATCATTATCATCATCATTATTATTATTATTATTATTATTATTATTATTATTATTATTATTATTATTATTATTATTATTATTATTATTATTATTATTATTATCATTATTATTATTATTATTAACATCATCATCATTAGTATCATCATTATGATCCTTATTTTAATTATCATTAACATTATCGTTATCATTATCATTATCATTATCAACACTATTATTATTGTTACCATTACCATTATCATTTCTTATCATTGATATTACCATTATCATTATTATTGATATTATTATTATTATTATTATTATTATTATTATTATTATTATTATTATTATTATTATTATTATTATTATTATTATTATTATTTTCACTGTTATCATTACTATTTTATTATTATCATCACTATTATTATCATTACTATTGTTGTTGTTATTTTCATTATCATCATCATTATTATCAGTGTTGTTATTGATGTTAATGACATTATTATCATAATTCGTGTTGTTTTCACATTCTAGATATAAATGTTTAAGTTATCCTGATGAATTACGCAAACTTTCGTGCTGTCTGTTATCATTATTTATCGCTGTTATTATCATTTCTAATCTAATTCCCCCTGGGGCCATCTTTATTGTGAATTCAGCTTTATCACATACAAATTCTCATTCACTATGTACGGTCATCATCTTGTCATATAAAACAAATTTTATCAATATCATCTTTATCAATATTCCTTATTTTTTTACGATTCATTTTACGCTACTATCGTCATCAGTCACTTTACGTAATATTAATGTTATTGTCGAAAATGCATTTTCCTTCGATCCGTAAATCGTTAATGAAAATACAAGAACATCCATAACAGCTCATAAAATCTGTGTAAATCTTTAAATCAAACGAAAACTAATTGTTGAAGAATTCCAGAAATGAGTTTAAACGAAAAGGAAGAAGGAATCGCCATCAGCTGACTTTTGACACGTCAGAGATTTTTTTTTTTTTTTTCTTTTTTTTAGTTCTCTCCTTGTCACTTTTTTGCCCATTTCTTCGTCTAGTTGTCACATTTGAAAATCATTTTGATTATTTATTGTTTAAATTCATTTTTATCTTCATTCCTCGTCTCTCATACCACTTATTCTACTTTATTTTTCGCATTATCTGCACGCATAGTATTCGTGACGACGCTCTGATGCTATGAATTTCATTATGTCTTTGAATTACTAGTATTCTGTTCACATCAGGATAATCATTATCACTTTACGACCTATTTAATCTCTGAATTATCATCATCATCTCCTTATCGTCACTATCACTTCTTCCTATTATCGCCGTGTGTTCGTTCGTGCGTGAGCGACTTTCCCTGTTGTTTGTTTACCATGTCAGCTGGCGAGAGGATAGCATGCTGGCTAAGATCCTGTTCCTTCTCGCCTCTGTAGCGCCCTTCCTCGTGCTCCTGCAGGGTTCCTGGGCCAGCGAGAAGGCCTTTAACATCTTCCGGTATCCTCCTAATAACCTGGACAGGAAATATGGCCGGGTTTCCGAGCACGAGAGGAGAGAGTTGGCCAATGCTACGAGGGCCATGTTCTACTTCGGCTACGAGAACTACATGAAGCACGCATACCCTAAGGACGAGCTCAACCCCATCTACTGCAGCGGGAGGGGGCCCGACTGGGAGAATCCGTGAGTCTGAGAATGGATTATGCGTATTAGGGGTTCATTCGGAGGACGGGAAGTCAAGCTAGGCAAATCCCCCTGCTCGAAGGAGGTCCAGCCGAAGTCCTGAGGTGAGGAGCTCAATCCTATTTACTATAATGGGAAGGGACCAGTCTGGAGGCCTACTTCTTAGTGTGGACAAGATCCTGACAAGGTGACATAGCAGAAAATGTGCATAGTGCAGATATTAACATATTTGACATCAAGAGACCATTTATGATGTCTGCAGTCCAGATATAGTAGTTTTAGATTGTGCAAACCTATAAACTCCAATACCTCATGGGGGCATGAAAGAAGCCAGGGGACATGTGGCAAAGATCTTTACTTCACAAATAACATTGATTTGTCCTTTTACTCTTAATGATAATAAACATTGTTAATATCTTACAAGTAAAGACTGGCATGTGATTTCTAGGGTTCCTAGGAAGGTCTAAAATTTATGTCTTTCCAGAATACACATGTCAGGATTTGCTGGCCTTTCACCAGAACCTCAAGAAGCTATTGCTTGACCACACCAATTCCACCAACACCATCTTTCCAGTAGGTTTCCATAAGCAAGAACTACTATATCTGGACATTATACAGGAAGTGTAATCATTCAATACTAGATTTGGTAATTCTTTACTGTATGGACACACTCGACAGAGACTAAGTCCCCAACTTCATGGCAAAAGAGTTATTAATCAGTCTTAAGTTGCCATGACTAGGTGTGCCCAACCGCCCGAGGGGAGGGTTGATGGGGGGCTCTGGGCCCCAACACCCCCTGGGAAACATTGTCTTCAACACAGTAGCAAGATAGAGCAGAAACTCAGGCTGAGAGCATCACTTTCTGCAATTTTTTCCCTTTATTTGATACATTACCATTTATGTCTGCAGATTATTTCTTTTACTGACAACTGCAACCTTGTGTCCTTTACAAGAATATTGTATTCAATTTGCCTAACTTTGCCCATCCATACTGTAAAGATTAACCACAGATTCATTAGTGTCAGTTTTTTTTATATAAGGCCAAGACCTAAACGTAAGAAGAAAATATAATTTCCGGATGATAATTATTGCATATGCAAGATTCCTAACCTAGTCGAATCAAGGGTGGTAACATCTCATGTTGACACCGTCATATTGTTTGTGGGCTGAAGTACAATTTCACTATGCTTGTGCAGGACATAGTTGTATGAATAACTATCACCTATCAGATAGATGGTTGCCATATCAACAATCAGTGCATTTATATGAAACTATGGTTATAAAGATTCATCATAATTACAGTAGAGTCCTCTTGGAAAAACAGTGCCTCATGGGTTAAAATTCACAAGTTCAGAATGCTAAATGTTACTGAGTACTGACCAACCAGTAGCCTCTTTCAGAGTATGATTTTTTCTTTGAATTGTCTTCACCTCAGTATGCACAGCAATACAGAGCTGAAACTCATGAACATTGAGTAAACTTTGGCTGTGAGTGGCACCCTCCGTAATCTTTTTCCTTTATTTGTGGCAATGCCATTATTTCTTGTACCTTTAACTGCAATATTTTTCTTTTCTTTGCCCTGGCTTAGTGCATCATTAGTGTAAAGATTATCCTATATTTATATATATTTATTTAAGGAAAAAGGAGGATAGTTATTAAGGATCTAAAGTAAAGATTAGCTATTCTTGTATATTTTACTTTAAGTTTTTATATGAATCATATAATGTCATATGTATTTATCTGTGGGGCCACAAAATAAAATTAAGCTTTTCTTATATAATGCAGAAGGATGGTGCACAAATGCAATAACCTGTCAGTTCAGATTAGGTTCATATATATTTACTCTATATATAAGTATGCCTTTCAGGGGTGAAGCCCTATGGTGAGCTAAAGTCCTTGGCTAAGGTAGAATTAAGCTGTAACCTGTATACTACAGTAAGCCTAGCTTACTTTACTTACTTACTTACCTAACTGAGAATGAAGACAGGATTGATAGTTTATATATATGTTTATTGTATGTAGTATGTAGTAGGGGAGTCAGAGAAATTTTGGAGGAGAACAAGTTAAACCCTGTATGCTACAGTAAAAGTTTTATATTTTTATAAAAATGAATAAATTATTTGGTAATTTTTTATAGCTAGATGCACTCGCTAAAGACAAAGTCCCCACCTAGAAGTCACAAACTTTATTCAACAATCTAAATTGCTGTGACTGGGTGTGCCCTTCATGCACTGCCCATGGGGGGTTTTGCCTCCGACATCCCCCAGGAAACATTGTTTTCACCTTGGTGTGAACTGCACAATAGAGCTGAACTCAGGAACACTGAGTAGATTTAGGCTGTGAGCATTCCTTTCTGCAATCTTTTCCCTTTATATGTGGTTACCATCTATGTCTCCAGATGATTTCTTGTACCATTGACTATAACTTTTTGTGTTCTGCAAGAATATCATCTTCAATTTGTCCTACCATATTGCATCCATGCCTTAAAGATTAAATAAAGAGATGAGTAGTCAGTGGTTCTTTTATAATGTTCTTATATTTTATACTTATTATTAAATAGGGCTGATATTTCTGATATTTTTCTTCTTTGCCTTATTGTTGGGAAATCATTAATGTACTTGATGTCCTAAACTTTCCACAAAAAAGAGTACCTCCCTTTAAAGGCCACATCAGCAAATGCATGATTCATATATATGTTTCATGCCTAAATTTCAAACAGAGCACAGCCCTTATTTATTGCTGTCAGGAAAATGTAGTGTTCGCTGTAGTATTGTTCTATGAAATGTCTTTACACATAGATGGCTCCACCAGTGCTCAGCCACCCAGGAGTCAATTAGTAGACCTTGTAACCTGACCCGACTTCACCTTTTCTTGAGTTTTCATGAAAAATATTTCATACTAACTTTATCAGTGCTGTTATTAACATTATAAATGTTATAATTATCATCATGTTACCAACATTACTAATAACAAAATAAGATAAAAAAATATATATATTTCCAAAGACAAGGAAAATGATAAAGAGGAGACAGATAAGACTAGTAATTGATGCATTAGTAATTAAGCACTTGTGGAGCCATCTATGTGTAGAGACAATAAACCATATTCACAGTGGGCATGGCAGGTCCGCACATGATATCCCTACATGCATCGACTTAAGGTTCATGGTTCATGTGGCACAAGGGCATGATAGTCAGTTATTTTGATGATACAAGCGATCCATTTTGATAAACTGATGGTTATTTGATGATTAGTCATAAGTATTAATGATGCAGCTCAAATAATTGATTATGTGTTTTTTATTTTGTTTATATTTTATTCATTCTCTTTTTTTCTTTTCTTTTCTTTTTTCTTTTTTTTTATGAAACAGACTTATGATGAGTCAAGATTAACTTCATGTCTGCACTGTTTATTTATTTTTCTTTTTTTTAATCTCATTTATTCTGATTTTACGAAGACCTTTTTCTGCTCCTCCATTGCCTTTTATTCCTTATCAATATATATTTATATGTATATATCTATTTTTTCCAGTACTTTCTTCTCATTGATTAGCATTGTCATGATTATCAGTGTGTTATTGATGATATTGACTATTTTGAGTATGATAACCTTGGAAATCCATATCCTATTAGAATCAGTGATTTCATTTCATGATTCAGTTTTGAAGTTTATTGAGAGTGAGGTGAATGCAGGTTCTGGTAACTTTCCAAAAAGAAGACTTTTGCCCTACGTATATGATTTCATTTTTGGACAAGCCTTTTTATCTCATAAAAGTTTTGTTTTACCTGATAAGGAAAGTAAAATTTTTGCTCCTCTGGAAGATGTGTAATAATTTGTCGAGTGATCATGGCAGCATATGCATAAATTTTTATGCACAGCTGCCATTCTAAATACTGGTGAACACTTGTGGATCATTACTATTGGTTGTCTTGCTAATAAATTCTGTATTTCATCAGATTGTCTTCAGAGAGATGCAACTTTGGATTTTTACCCTCATCTATAAGTCAGATAGTATAGGCAAGTGAAAGTATAATACACAATTTTTGCTAAAGTGCTTTAACT
This sequence comes from Penaeus vannamei, assembly GCF_042767895.1. Lineage (NCBI taxonomy): Eukaryota > Metazoa > Arthropoda > Malacostraca > Decapoda > Penaeidae > Penaeus > Penaeus vannamei. The sequence continues at coordinate 34,740,982 of NC_091557.1, forward strand.
GCGTCACCTAAATTGGCAGAATATAAACGTGTTTTATATTCAGAGTTGATTAACAAGGATAAAAGCAATATGTGTCCGTAAATCAGTTTATAATTATGTCATTGAAGTACTACAGTAGTACTGTAATTTGAAAAATTTGTGTCTCACTCTGTAAGCTTTTCTTTTTTCTCCCTCTCTCTTTTGAGTCTACATTTATTTATGAGCGTTAGTTTGTGAATTTATGTCTGCATGAATGTTAATAGATCAGTGCCAGTCTGTTACTTTTTATGGAGGGGGATTGTATTTGTGTATAAGTGTGGGTGTAGGTGTAGGTTTGTGTGTGTGAGTGAGTGAGCATATGTGTGTGTGAGTGAGTGAGCATATGTGTGTGTGTGTGTGTGTGTGTGTGTGTGTGTGTGTGTGTGTGTGTGTGTGTGTGTGTGTGTGTGTGTGTGTGTGTGTGTGCGCGTGTGTACGTGTGTGTGCATGTGTACGTGTGTGTGTGTGTGTGTGTGTGTGTGTGTGTGTGTGTGTGTGTGTGTGTGTGTGTGTGTGCGCGTGTGTACGTGTGTGTGCATGTGTACGTGTGTGTGTGTGTGTGTGTGTGTGTGTGTGTGTGTGTGTGTGTGTGTAATTGTGTATGTATGTGTCTGTGAGACAGTGTGTAAGTGTGTGTGCGT
>NC_091557.1:34746640-34759140 GCF_042767895.1 Penaeus vannamei
TATTAGTCAGGGTTTGCTTAATATACATATGTTTATCTTATACCCCCAATGCCTTTTACTCTAATTTGCATTTGATAAGCATATAATATTTGCCTTTTATTAAGAGAGCATAATCGTTGGCATGTGGAAATTGATTTTATCAAAATGTGGCTTATTTTGCTCAAGATCAATCTAGAATCACTGTCAATTCTGTAAACATAAAAATAAATAATAATAATAATAATGATGATAATAATAGTAATAATAATAATAATAATAAGAAGAAGAAGAAGAACATTAATATATTATGGAAAGTTGGGGAGCATGTGTCCAAGAGGGAGGTTGGCTCTTTTACTATGCCTGTCACTCAGAATCAGGTACATGTTTGATAACATGGCAATAACAGTATTGTAACAGCATGATAGCCTATCACAGGCTCCTGCAGTCAGTTGGACATAGGATTTTTTTTTTTTTTTTGTGTGTGTGTGTGTGTGTGTGTGAGTGAGTGTGTGTTTGTGTGTGTGTGTGTGTGTGTGTGTGTGCGTGCATGTGTGTGCGTGTGTGTGCGTGTGTGTGTGTGTGTGTGTGTGTGTGTGTGTGTGTGTGTGTGTGTGTGTGTGTGTGTGTGTTATAATAAACATTTGTATATCAAATATACAACTACTCAGTCAAAAAAGGAATGATTGGAATTAATTATTAAATGCATTAGATTGCATTATTACACATAGACAGTGAAGGTATAAAGAGTGATTTTATGGATTAGTTCAACTCTTTTCTTCTTCATTTTCCAAAAATGAAATACACAGAACAGTACCAATACCCAAGAAAATAAACCATCACATAGATTTTCTGCTTCCTACCATCATGCCCTTTCTATATCTGTCTATCATATGCTCTCTCAACACTTTCTCTTTATCCTTAATTTATTTAAGTATCCATCATGTGCTTTAACCCACTAGGTATATTTTGAAGCCATAAATAATAGTTTCCGGGCGGCTCAGAAATCAGCACACAGGGCTGGCCTGGAATCTGCCTGTGTGCTGGCCACAGCCTGTGACGGAATCAGAGTGCAAGCTCCGATCCAGCGTTACACTGGCAGAACGCCCGGCAGTGTTTATTTTTCCGGGTGTCTCATATGTGGGACACTCGTTGTAAATGGGTTAACATAAGCACACTGTCCTTGTCTCCCAAATTCCTCCCTTGGAGATTAATAGAAAGCTGTTTGTCCCAGGTTTTAGCCGGAGACATGGAAGAGGCCATTTGCACACATGCCCTGTATTACACAATCTGGAAGAAGTATGGGGTTCTGCCTGAGAGGTTCAACTGGCAACGCATTTCTCCGGATGTGATGTTTTACCCTTTGAGACCAGAGTTTGTGGAGTCAACTTATCTGCTGTATCAGGTACCTTTCCTCTTTTCTTTCTTTCTTGTATTTAACCTTTTTAGATATAATTTTTCTCTTCCTCTTCTTCCACTCACCGCTTTTGTATTTTCTCCATTTATATAAATAATTTCTGGTTTGTTTTTTCCCTTTTCTGTATCCATCTTTATTTCCACTTATGTCTTTATCTTTATCCTCTCAATAGTTTATTTTTTCCTGTACATCATTTGGCTTCAAAGGTAATACTTTTTCTCCCTCATAGATATCCTTTAAATGTAGAGCAGAGTACCAGATTTCAAGTATACTCAATCATAACTATATGTAAAACACAAATATAAAACTAAAACTATTTTGTGGCTGTGTCAGATTTTTTTTTTTTTTTTTTTCTGTTGGAATTATAAATGCATTTGCAAATTGAAGCAATACACATCTGTGAATGCTTAACCCAGTGATGCTGGGATGGCAAAAATACATGCCATGTCCATTTTAAAAATTAAAAATGAATTAATTAATGCATAAATGGACTGATAAAGAGGAATGCTGAACCTTACTCATAATCCAGTGACAAGAATACTGGAATCCTCTGGCACTTGGTAAGCAGATATGAAATTCCTAATCCAAGGCTGAAAATTGACAATAAACTCAGCTGACACCAAGAAAAAACAATGTAAAATCAGTTAAGTAATATTAACTTCAGTTAAGGAACAGTAATCTATCTATGTTAGATTAACCCCTAGCCGACGGGTGGTATGTACGTACATGCCATGGCTGTTGTGGACTGAAAGAAGGTTGGCATCGTGTCATGCCCATTCCCGCGCCACTGGTTCGTCGGACGGAGTTTGTTTTTCTCCGATAGTAACGCCTTCATTTATATGGTAAATATTTTGGGCAGTGGCACCTTTAATAAAGGTAAACCTTCAAAATTTTAATGTTTTTATAAATTATAGCAAAATAAAAGCTTTTAGGTGCTAAATGTCACTCACAAACTACCGATCAAGCCGGGCGCAAACGGGGAAACTGCCGATGCTCGCCAACAAGCCCGTCCATACGTACACTTGCCAAACATTTTTACCCATCGGCAGTGGGTTAAACTGTCCACTGTAATTTTTTTTTGCAGCAGTCACTAAGGGGTCATTTACTAGTCCTTGCTGGTCTTACACACCTACCTGTTTTCTTGATTGTCTTTAAAGATTTATTTTTTGTTTCCTATTACTATTAGTATGGAAATAACATTGTGTTAATCCCTATGTCAGTAATGATAATGACAGTATTATTATTAACCTAGTGCTGACGGGTAAAAATGTTTGGCAAGTAGACGTAATAACGGGATTGTTGGTGTGCATCGGCAGTGTCCCCTGTTTGCGCCCAGCTTGATCGGTAGTTTGCAAGAGACATTTGGCACCTAAAAGCTTTTATTTTGCTATGATTTATAAAAGATATTATAATTTTGAAGGTTTACCTTCATTGTAGGTGCCATTGCTATAATCTTTACCATATTAATGAAGCAAACTACTATCGGAGAAAAACAAACTCCATCCGATGAGCCAGTGGTGCAGGAGTGGGCATGATATGATGCCATCCGTTTTTCGGTCCACAACAGCCATGGCATGTACGTACATGCCACCCGTCGGCTATGGGTTAATAGCATTAGAAAAGATTAAGAAAGTTCAAAGAATCGGGATACCAGGATAAGTCAGTTAGGCCCACTAATTGAATCCTTGTTGAGCCATCTGTGTGTAAACAACATTCACAAAATAAAACTACAGTGGATATTGCAATAACCAGGCACCATTGGGTCAAGCTACTTGAGTGACTGTACATTGTTTTTCTTCAGGTGTCTCTCAACTTTCTGCCTTGGATTAAGAATTTTAATAATGTTTTGTTAGTCATTCGGTTTTGTGTATGGTTTAGTATTCCTCTTGATTTCTGTATTTGTTTTTCTTAGATTTCTAAGCTTCTATTTCACTCTCTGAAACAGCCATCTTTGCTATCCACTATTTTCTTCTATATCTCCTTCCAAATTTTTGTGTTATTAATTGAAAATGGTTTCATTGATTATTAAGAGAGGTGTGAGTCAGAGCATTAGAAAAGATTTATTTGACATGCTGTTTTTGGTGTCTAATAAAATGTTTAATATTAGGTGTGTGACTATATTTACTCACCTCAAAGAAACATAGAAGTCACTTTCTTTTCTATTTTCTTTTTCTTTCCATCTAATGGATTCATTTAAACAAAAATTTAACCTTGTCTCTATGCCTTCTGACAGCAAGCTGTCTCAGTAGCATTGGAAGGGAATGTAGGAGAAGCCTTAGATTTTGCTTGCTATCACACAGGTAAATATTGTCCTTTCTCTAACGTCTTTCCTTTTGTAAGCCAAGGATTAAAAGCTAAGAAGGAAAAATAATACAAAAAGAGATGGGGGGGAAAAGGGGAATGAGATAGTGTTTTGCCAGGAATTGTTATAGATAGATAGTTTTAGATAGGTAGATAGTGCTTGGAATGTAGAATTACTTACAAAGTATACACTGAAGGTAAGAAGGGATGTGTAAGGGTTTCCAAGGGTAATGATTATCATTGTTGCATGGTTTAATTGATCATTATTGCTATTCTTATGGTTATTATATTATATTAATTATATAATTGTTATTATTGTTATCATTTTTTATAATAATCATCATGATCATTTTATTATATGGATTATATAATGATTCTTTGAGTTTGAACAGTTTCTGTTTTATCACTAACTATTTCTATGCATCTGCAAGTATGACAATGCTTCTATTTTACAAGTTCTCGTGCAGTAAAGCAGGAGAACAGCCAGTTGCAAAGGATAAAAGTTATATTGATAAAAGTCCTTAAAGTATAACAAGATGTGTTAATACAGGTTTTAAAAATAACGAGGCTGTGTATTCCTTCTTAGGCCACACGCAACCCTTTCTACCTACATGTGGGCAGAGATATCCTGACATCGCTGAATAACCTGACGCGGGCGGAGTGTGGCTATGCTACCGTCCACTCAGTGCTTGACATGACACTTGAGGATCGCATGGAGTCCTTCTTCCTTTCGGAGACTTGCAAATACTTGTACCTTGTAGGTCTTTTTTTGTTTGTTTGTATTTTATGTGTGTGTGTGAGAGAGAGAGATAGAGAGAGAGAGAGATTTACTGGATATTTAGTTTTCTTGCTTGACAGGATAGAAGTGGCTGAGGCATATGTAAATTATAACTTTTATTTTCCTGTGAAAGAATGTTTTTCTTATTATATTTAGATGTGCACTTTTTTAGGGCATAAATGAGAAAATTGATGTTCAAGATAATATTGTTCATTCAGATCAGGACTCACAGCAGGTGGGCCAGCTGTACACAACTTAGGCCTAGCCACAAAGTATAGACTATTGCGTAATAATACATCTCAAATGAATCAGGCCCCATCACCATATGGTTAAACGTCCTCCATTTTCAGCTCTTCGACATAGACAACCCAGTGAACTTGAAGTCTCACCAGTACATGTTCACAACCGAGGGCCACATCTTGCCCCTGGGACCTTGGCTGCGTAAGAAGAGATGGGATGTTGACCTCTTCCAAAATGCCGAAACTGTGATACAAGTCAATGCTTCTCATGCTTCTGTAAGTTGTCATTTTTATTCCAACCCTGTGAGAGAGAGAGTGAGTGAGTGTGTGAGTGAGTGAGTGAGTGAGTGAGTGAGTGAGTGAGTGAGTGAGTGAGTGAGTGTGTGTGTGTGTGTGTGTGTGTGTGTGTGTGTGTGTGTGTGTGTGTGTGTGTGTGTGTGTGTGTGTGTGTGTGTGTGTGTGTGTGTGTGTGTGTGTGAGTGAGTGAGTGAGTGTGTGTGTGTGTGTGTGTGTGTGTGTGTGTGTGTGTGTGTGTGTGTCTAGATCTGGGTGTGAAATGAATATGGAAGTAGAAAGCAGTAGTTGGTTGTCATTGCGCAGATTTTTTTATCCTTAATGATTAAATGTTTGTGTCTGTGTCTGCATTAGCTTTTTGTATTTCAGTAATATTTGTTTCTCTTTTTTCCCAGTGTGCAGCAATAGATAAAGAAAGAATTTATGGCCTACCATTAAGAAGTCACTATCTGGAGCAGATCTCAGGAACACTTGGAGTTGAATTATGATAAAGGATCATTTTAGCATTGGAAGGCAGCCACAAAAGCCTAAAGATAATATAATATGGTTAGTTTAATGCTGGAAGTAAACAGAGGCTTTTGGGAAAATGAATGCAGTGGAAGTAAAACTGTATAATCTTATCCAGGTCTTTTCTGACTGTATGCCTGTAATCAAAATGTTTAAGGGTTTTATGCCAACTCTGTCTCTTAAGCTTCTTATACATGCATTAGGGTTTGTGTGTTACATTGGCAGATTTTTCATGGTTGTACAGCATGACACTTTTCGTTTTTGAAGTTGATTTTCATATCTTTCTTTTTTTTCTTTTCAAGTTGGGGACCTTTTCTAAAACTTTCACACATTCACATCTTCAGTAAAACTTTTGAAATTTTGCAACATGTTTCCTCTTTGTCATGATTATGTTATTACCGTTGGTTGTGGTTCGTGAAGTGTTTAACTCTGTCATAATTTTCACACCATACACAGGCAATATTTCGCCAAGTGCCTAAAGTAAGTAGGTCAGTAAACTTAAGTAACATTTATTTTCCTACCTGGACAAGAGGAAGTCGGATAGAGTATCATGAAAATACATTAATCGCTCATCATTCCAGTATCTTTTAAGAAACCGTTGTAGCCTTTTTTATATGCCAATAATAATATATCATATGCAAACCTTAGATGTAATGAGAGATGTTTAAAACATTTCAGAAAGGAGATAGAAATTTGGTGTGAGTTGTGTGAGTAAACTATGAGATTAAACTTGTGTGTTTTTTATGGATGTAAAGTAAAACTACATATTTTATCCTTTGTTCTTTTTTGGTTTTGTAGTAAGGTCTTGAATATAAGAAATATAGTCTGAAAATGGTAAGAATGAAATATATTGTAAGAAATTATGGTTATCAGGCGTCCAAAGTTACTTTTTCATTTTATTTCATTCTTCCTTTTATTGGCACCGTTATTACGTGTATCAAAATCCACTTCCCTGTGCCTGTTTACATTTACATTTACCTTTTCATTTGCCATTATTTTTTCTTTATTTCAAGTTCATTCCAACAGAGTAAAGTCAACTGATCCAGTCTGTTGACCTTTCAAAAGCATGAAAGTGATGCAACTGTCCGGGAAATTCATATTATTGCATGCAGCCTTCTTGGTCATAATGTAAGCACCTAGAAACAGATATTTGTTTTATATCATTCCAGGTATTTTGATAGCTATCGAATGAGATGAGCTAAGATTTTGTGTTTGCGAAGATTTGTGAGTTCAATTTTGAACAAAGGTATATATGTATATGCCAACCTTTTATTTCCAGTAAATAGATCAGTGATGTGAAAGTGGTTATAAAAGTTAGAAAAACTATCACTGCTGACTTTCAGTTATTGTTTATCCCACTTTTTCCTTCTTATCTGTTTTTTTCTTCTAGTTTCCTTCTTTCCTTTTCTTTTTTCGGTGGGGGGTGGTATAAGGTATATAGCAGCTTTCATTATAAGTCACATGGGGACTAACAGAATTCGAGAGAGAATTGTTTGTTTGCATGTCTTGAAAACCTTGAAGAAATTAAAATGAAGAAAAATTAAATAAAAAGATTGCTGTCATTAATTATTGTTCCTGTGTGTGTTAAATTATTTTCATCACATTGTAAGTCATTTTTTACAATCCAAACATCAGGTTTTGCTCAACATTTGATACTTCCATTGCAATTCCCTCACATCTCACCATTATAAAGTAGGAATTTTTATAGTCATTTAGAATCATCAAATTAGATATCACCCATAATGTGGAAAGGTATGAATGAGAACGAATATCTTCACAATACAAGAGATATTCATCCTTATTCATACTTTTCCACACTTGTCAACATGAATACGGTTCATCACCCATAACATATTTATTAACTGTATATTCACTCATAATAGTTGAAAATCCCTTTTTGTGTAACTTAGAAAAAAAAATATTCTTTAGGTTCATTTACTAATAAGAGTAGAAATCACTTTTCTAGAGTTAATTAAAAGAGATAATACACTATTTTAGACGAGGCTAGTCTCAGATATGCATTCCATAGTCATCCAAGCAAATGCCTCCCTCGTGAATTACTTGACAAGGAAAAGGAATATTGGTGCATAGTTGATCATGTTTGTAAAATCTGTAAATTGGCATAAAATAATGTTAGATATCGCAAGAAAGGATTGGTGTTTATTGATACTTATATTATTTTTGGTTTTATTATGATATTAGTTCTTATTATTCTTTTTACTATTATCATTGTAATGATCATTATTATTATTATTACTATTACTGTTATTGTTATTATTAATCTCATTAGTAGCATTGTTATTATTAATATTATTATTTTCATTATCATCAGCGTTATCATCATGTTACCGTGTTTATCATCCTCATCATCATTATTACTACTACCTGTGGTTGTTTAATGGAGAGTGGTGTTTTCATCACATTCTTATGTAAGTAACGTATGAATGAAAGGTTACTTAATGTTTATTTCAAGAGAAATAAACGACTCCACTAATTGGGAAAATTTACACACGTAGTTTTAAGTAGCTTTTGATAGAAATGGATCCACTGATGAAACCTTTGTTAAAGTAATATTTTATTTGATGTTCTAAGTAAATTAACCAGAAATTTTGGAATATCACATATATATCACAATCAGAAAATGAAGGTATTAGATTGATAGTTTTCAAAAGATTAATAGTTTACAACTCCATACTGATATATTTTGAGTTGTCACAAAACTGTATCATTTCACAATCCTAATTTCCTTATCTTGCCGCAAATCTTTATGTAACTGGGGTAAGACCATCTTTTCTTTTATCTTACAATTTAATATTGTCCTGACTTTTGTTTATGTAGTTTGTTTTGCATCTGTTCAGAGGTTTATTAGATTTGGTTGATGATTTTTACCATTTAAGAAGTTTTGTTGTGTCATATACAATATATATGATAAAGTATGTTTCAAGAGATTGCACTGTTATTTGGATGAGTGTCCTTACTTTTGTTAACGTCACTGCAGAGAGTAATGATATATTTCGAGTTCAATGAGTAAAAACATTCACACACATGCACACACTCCCATACGCTCACACTCCCACACGCACACACTCCCACACTCCCACACTCCCACACACACACACTCCCACACGCACACATTCCCACACGCACATACACACACAGAAAAACAGATACATGAGAAATACTTCATCAGTATATACATATGTACAGTATACATATCACTTAGTAATATGTATGTATGCATGTATATGGTGTATATTTCAATATATCATTATGTGTCTCAGTCTTGTTGATTGGTATATAGTCTTGCATATATGATATTGCATGCACCAATAATCAGACCTTATTTCTTAAATGTTATTGGAATATGAAATAAGCATAGATTTTTTTTTTTTTTTTTTTTTTTTTTTCTATGAATACTATAGAAAAAGAAAAATTGAAATTAAGATAATGTAACAGTGAACAATATTGAAAAGTGCCTTTGATTTTTTTCAACTTATAACATTATAGAAATGGCAATATTTTTATGTAGCTTTTGTGTAATTTTATATATACTCTCCATTGTTATTATTTATGTTTTTTTTTTTCATTGAGTATTGACTTCTTTTAATACAATGAAAAATAAGTAATTGCAAATGCATTAAATAATTGGCATATTAATATTGTACTGTACTCTGAATTAAAGAAAAATCTTTGTGGCCATGTATATTGCAGGCAGTAATATACTATTAAAAAAATATATATATTTTGTGAAGATACAAATATGAGGTGTTCCCTTTGTTTAATCATATGGTAAAAGAAATCCTGCACTACAGTGACAGAAAGTTATCACTTATTTTTGCTTATTTGTAACTGTTTTGATTCAGTTTACAATATGTAAATATAACTTTCAGCAACTCAGTGGACAAACATTAGCCACACAGCAAGTTAAAGAAAGACTTTGAATCTAATGTCTAGGTTACTTAAATATACATTCTGTGATAGGAAATGTTCTTGAGGGAAATAAAGAGTATCGACAACTGACGCAGAACATATTTTTTAGATGCAAATAATAAATATACAATTACTTTTTTCATATTCTTAATTTGTTTATGAATCATGAGTATTGCTACAGAAAATGGATTAACAGAATTTATTTTTTCAAGTCATTATAAATACTAATCTTTAGAGAAATGTAAATGCAAAATGAAAATTTGAATACAAAACTATAAAGAATTAAGATATATGTTTACATACTATTGTCTTTTTTATGCATAAATTTAAAAGCCAGAACTGCAGTAAAGTAAAGAATGTACCTTTTTGATAATATGAGAGAATGATTACACATTCCTGTTCAATACAGAAGTACTACACTGGCAGTAAAGTGTATATTGCTTGCCATTTTCTTAACAAGAGCTGAAAATACAATAGTAGTTTACTTAGAATGGGATTGTGAAAATATACCATGGATTCTTGTGCAATAATTTCCAAAGATAAAATGACTGGTAAAGTGGTGCCAAGTGTATTTACTAAAAGTCTAAAGCTAGTTATTTCAAAAAATATATATGTATGACCTCAAGATATTCATGATAATCATTGCAGTGTACCTTTATGCAGATGTCTGTATTAAAAGAGTGCTTGAGAAATAAAAGTTTACTTTTATATTATGAACTGATTGTTTTATTTTTCCCTAAATTCTCATAACATGAGTATAGGAATTTGATGATGTAAGTATAGTGTTACAAATAATATACAGTGATGTATAATACGGAATGTGAATAAAAGACATCAATGATTTTCAGAAATTACAAAATCTGTAATAAATGTCAGAAAAAGGAATTAAGTCTTGCAAGCACTTTCAAACAAAGTTGCAAGTCGCTGAATAATGAAATCATATTGCTGATTGTGTTAGAATCTTGGTTCAACAGGCTTTATTCTGTCATTGCAAAAATATAGGTTTTTACTGTCTACTTTCTAAGGTGTAAGAGATGTGTTGAAAGGATGAAAGGCCTAGGGGATCCATGGTCACAGTACTTCCTTGGTCAATCTCTCTTCCCTTTATATTTCAGGTACAACCATATTAGGGGCATTAAGGCTTGATCCTTCATCAACTAGCCTGTCTGACTTTGGCTTCTCTGGTTTCCCAACCCCTGACTCTCTTTTAGTACAGCTCCAACCACTACTTCTACCCATCCCCAAGGCTTGATGTCAACTTGATCCATTTTCTGCCCCCTCCTCCCTTAGTACTAATCTTCATCGTTATCGTCCTCCTCCCTACAGTATTACATCATTCCACACTACTCCCACCTAACTCCTCCTACTACTTTCACCTCTACAAAGATTTTCAGCACTCTTTTTAGCCCAGCCAAGTGGGGTCAATTCTTTGTGATTCCCCCTACAATTCCTTACTCTGAGAATATCCTCTTCCAACAATGTCTCCAAAAGCAAGTCTGCAAAGTTTCTTTCCGCAGCCATTCAGATCATTCATGCTTTGCAATAGTTACATCTGTGCCCCATGCTCCCTTAATACTTGCACCAGAACTTTTTCCATCTCTCTAGATGACTGCCCTGTCAACAACAAGGTTTGATCAGACTGTGAAAATGACCTGCTTGCCTGCCTTGTTGACTATGATGCAATAGCAGTACAGTGCTACACTATTTCTCCTAGATGCCACTGCAGCTGTTATATCAGTTTTAGTTGGCTGTTTTGCATGATTTCCAATCCCTTGCTTGTTGTTGTCATGGGAGGGCTTAGGAGACAGAGACTGGGACCCAAGGTTACAGCTTGCCCCTACTTTGGGTCTCAGCCCTCAATTCAACTAATTTTGCATGGTCTTTTCTTCTCCCCTTTCCTCTTGTATATCTTCTTCATTCCCTTCTGTCCCATTCCTAAGTTGTGAGAGCTGTGCTGAAAGGATGAAAGGCTGGCTTGTGTCAATCATGGACAACCTCTGGGAGCCATGGGCATGGTATTCCCTTGGGTTACTCACTTAGCCCTTACCCTGAGGGGTAAACCATTTCTTTTCCCTGTTATATTCAGGCTCCCCATGGCCAAAAATGAAGATGATTTACACTTATTGAGGGCATTAAGGCTTACCTCTTCATCAACTAGCCAATCTAAATTTGAATTTGTTGATTTTCGGATCCCTGCCTCTCCTCTGATCACTGATACTAATACTACCACCCACCCAGGTCATTACTCAACCTTCAGAATGCACCCCTTCCTCTCTCCCAACATTCTCCACTCCATCTCACTGCACAATCGTCTTCATTGTCTACTTCCTTTTCCCTTGTCACTATTCTTCATCCATATTGTCCTCCCCCCACAGAACTACTTCACTCCACACCACCCCATCTTCCTCCTGCCCTCATCCTTCTACTGCTTCCACCTCTGCAAACCTTTTGAGTACTTTCCTTGGACCAGCCAAGTGGGATTAATTCTTTGGGATTCTCCCCCACAGCCCCATACTCAGACAATACCATTCTCTTTCAACAATGTCTCCAAAAACAAGTAGGCATAGTTTCTTTTCGCAGTCATTTCGATTATTCACACCTTGTCACATTTACATCTGAATCCTGAGCTCATGCACAATCTACCCTGACTGATCTCACTGGCAGTCCCATTCCTGCCAAACCTCACTCCTCTCTTAATACTTATACTGGAACTGTTTTTGTCTCCCTGACTGATTGGAATATGAACTAGTCAGAATAAGACTTGTGAAAATGACCTGCTTGCCTGCCTTGTTGATTATGATGCAGTAGCAGTACAGTGGTACACTATTCCTCCCAAAGGCCAGTGTAAATCCCATACCAATATTGCCAAGATTAGTTTCTGGAGACATGACCTCCAGAAAAGACCACGCATAATTATTTGAGTCGAGGGCTGAGGTCCACGGCAAAGGAGATCCCTGGATTGGGTCTCAGTCTCTGTCTCCGAAGCCCCCCACAACAACAACGGGCTAGGGATTGGGGTGGGTATTCGCTTTAAAAAATTACTAATATTTTCAAGTAT
>NC_091557.1:34771640-34776640 GCF_042767895.1 Penaeus vannamei
GTCAGCAAATCATACGATAATAGTAAGACAGTCCGAACACTCTACTCCTTGACTCCTTACTGATGAAAACATGAGTCTGCTCCGTCCGTTAGGCTGGGCTGTGCCTTGCTTTGTTATTTATAGTTCGGGGTATTTGTTATAAAAAATTTACCTACTCCTTTGATTACAAGTTATTATTAGGCATAACATTAAATATTCTATGATTAAAACAGTTTAAATACGAAGAATAAATAACACTATAATTATAAATAACAAGTTGAAGCCAAAGCCGTCATGCAGGGAAATAAAAAAAGAAGGCACGGGAGCGTACTATCAAACCTTATCCAGAATATTCTAGATTTATTAAACAACTAAAACAAGATGCTTTCCTAATCATTCAAGAACCCTCCCTTTTATTTCATCTAAATTTCTGGACACTTCTGAGTGCAGTGCGAGTTATCTGAAGTATCTTGTGTCTAAAAATAATACTGCGTTTTGCACGTGGACTTCCTACATTACTAAATATCAATTTCTTTATTAGGCAAAGTCGCAACCTATAGTAAAACATATTATTGCTTGTAAACGCTTCCTAAGTAAAATAAACACTCATTTTAATGTACCGACTCTTAGTATTTTTCTGTTGTAAATGTGCCGATCATTTTACTCTTCTGATTCTGTTTTTTGTCCCTATGATAACGATGGTTGAATGGCGATGGTGATGACGGCTATAGCAATCGTCTTCATTACAGTAGCATTGCTAATAAGACTGATAAAGTCAACAGCTATAATGGTGAAAATAGTGATAATGATGATAATGATAATACTAATACCAATATTACTGTTATTACTACTACTATTAATAATTATAATAATAACGATATTAGTTACAATGATAATAATAGCAATAATGATAATGATAACAATGATAATGACAATAAAAATAACAAAATTATAATAATAACAAAAATAATGATTATATATATACATACATACATCTGTGTGTATGTATGCGTGTGTGAGTGCGTGAGTGTGAGTCTGTGTGTGTGTGTGTGGGGGGGGGGGGGTAGTTATGGTGATGATGGCAATATTCATTATCCTTATAATAGCATTGATAATAATAATGTTAATAACAACAGGAATAACAGCTATATTCATGATGATGACGATGATGATAAAATAATAATGATAATAATGATGATGATAATGACACCACCACCAATAACAATATGATAATAATAATAATAATGATGATAATAGCTATAGTAATAATGATAATGATAATGACAATAATTATAATAAAGCTAATGATGATGATGATGATGAAGATGATACATACACACACACACAAACACGCACACATATATGTTTATATACACACACACATATGCATGTGTGTGCGTGTATGTGCATCTACATAAACATAGATGGATGCATATATATATATATATATATATATATATATATATATATATATATATATATATATATATGTGTGTGTGTGTGTGTGTGTGTGTGTGTGTGTGTGTGTGTGTATGTATATTTGTATAAACACACACACACAAATATATAGTACATACCAGCGAAAAAAACACTGGTCCCGCAATCACCAAATGTTCCATCGTATGCATAAAGACTGGAATTAAATGAACACAAATAAAAATAAATCTTCTTCTCAAGTAACCTACTTCCTTGGCTTTCTTAGAGTACTATAGAGCTCGTGCATCTATTTTTAGCGCTGTACACCACGCACGAACACACACAGACACACTTCTTGGCTGTGCGTGTAGAAAGAAAGAGATATGAATGATCTCGAATATCCAAATGCAAATATATAAATAAATAGATATAAATATCTAAAAAAATGAATATGGATATCTAAATAAATCAAATAAATACCTAAATAAATAAATATGAATATCTAAATAGATAGATATAAATATCTTAATAAATGAATATAGATATCGAAATAAGTAAATATGAATATCTAAATAAATAAATAAAAATATCTACATAAATAGATATAAATACCTAAATAAATAAATAAAAATATCTACATAAATAAACATAAACATCTAAACCGCAGATCTATTCATCTCGTTTCGATTATTGAGAGACAAATACATCTCCCGTTGTTAAGATATCTTTTCATTCATATGTGGAAAGGTATGAATGAGAATATCTTAATACAAGAGATCTGTTTCATGTATTTCTGACGAATGTATAGTCGAAACTGATCAAATACATCTCTTGTATTGTGAATATATTCGTTCTCATTCATACTTTTCCACATTCGTCAACATGAATACGGTTCATTTTCATTCACGTATTTTTTCTGCATTTGTCGCAATGAAAGTTTTTTTCAGCCTCGGACAAATTTCGTGCATTAACGAATGGGAAGAAGAACAGACGGGAAAATTATATGAAGGTAATATTGACATTATCAAATTCATTGTTGAGGTTCTGGGTATAGTGACTTTCATTGTTATGCTTGTACTATTACTATTAATGATAATGCTAACGATGATAGTGAGGATGATAATGATACGCAGGGTAATGATAATAATGATAATGATATACAGAATAATGATAATGATAATGATAATGATATACATAATAATGATGATGATGATGATGTACACAATAATGATAATGATAATAATGAATACTGGAATTATAATAATAATGATAATGATACTAATACTAATACTAATGCGAATAATAATGATAATGACAATAACAATAATAATAACAATAGTAGTAATGATAATAATAATGATAGTGATAACATTAACTGTGAAAATAATAGAAATAATGGTAACACTATTACTACTAATAATAATAACAACAATAACAATAGATAATCGTTATTATCACCATTGTCATTATCATTATTGCTATCATTACCATTATCATTAATATTATCATTATCATTATTATTACAATCATTATGGTTGTTATACTTATTATTTTCTAGCTGTTATCTCCAGTGCTATCATTACCATTATTACATTCATTATCATTGCCACCTTCATCAACATTTTCATTGCTTTTGTTACTATCATCATTGCTGTTATTAACGTCATTATTACAATTATCATTAGTATTAGTGTTAGTATCATCATTGTCATTGTTATCATTATCATTATTACTATTATCCATATCAATACGGACGTTATTACCATCATTAATATTATCATGGCTATTGCTGTTGTCATTATTATGATTACTATCATCGTTATTATCATGATCATAATTATTCTTTTGACGCAATTTCTGTTTATTATCTTTATGTTGTTATCATTATCATTATTGCCATTAATTATTACTACTATCATCATCATCATTAGTACTTTGCTAATATCTTTTTCATTAGCATTATGATTTCCAGTATGGTCATTGTCATAATTACTATTACTATTATTATCATCATCAGCTATCATTTCACTATTACTACTGTTGTTATCGATATCGATATCATTATTATCACAATTATCATTGTCATTACTTCCATCATTATCATTACTGCTCTTGACCTTTTCATTATCATTACGATGTTATAATTATTGTCGCCGTCATTGTTATCATTCTTGTTGCTATTATAATATTTACCTTTATCGTTATTATTAACATTATTGTTACCATATTTTTTTATCATTACCGTTATTATATCAATAATCATTATTGATATTGTTATTTTCATTGCATCTACAATCACTATTACTATTATCAATATCATTATCATTGTTATTGTTATTATTGCTATTATCATTGTCGTTGTTTTGATAACAATATCTGTAGCATTATCATTATCATTATCTTCATAATCATTATCATAATTATTCCTATAATTATCATGGTTATGCTGTGATGTATTGTACACTAATCACGGCTACCGATCACTAAATTGGTACAGAATTCGGGTAATGAGTCAGGAAGTTAATCAGCTATTTAATAGGCACTTGCTCCACTAATGGCCTGGATCGGATAGCCATAAGACAAAACGAGTAATCTTGGTGAGCTACGAACCGTATCCATGTTGACAAATGTGGAAAAGGTATGAATGAGTGGATATCTTCACAATACAAGAGATGCATTTAACCGGTTTCGATTACGTCTTCGTCAGGAATACATCATTTATTTCTAACGAAGACGTAATCGAAACCGGTCAAATACATCTCTTTGTATTGTGAAGATATCATGTATTTCTGACGAAGACGTAATCGAAACCGGTCAAATACATCTCTTGTATTGTGAAGATATCATGTATTTCTGACGAAGACGTAATCGAAACCGGTCAAATACATCTCTTGTATTGTGAAGATATCCAGTCTCATTCATATCTTTTCCACATTGACGAGCTACACTTATCCGAGCGAAGTTGTTACCAGATGGGCTCAGGAGGAACAGCCCTGGGAAACTCTACGGGAACGACACGCCCAGTTTCGATTACGTTGGCCAGGGATATACATAATAATGATGAGGGATAGGCAGCGGGATCGATGTCGTCCTCTACGCATTAATGGAAGTAGGAGGGAGGTCGATATTAAATGGATAATAGCCACTATTGGATTTTGGTTAGTACTATCGAGAGGACTTGAATATATATGGCCTTTTCTACAGTTGTCTACATGTATGTTTCGACGACTTAAATTTCCTAAAGGGTAAAGTGTTAGGTTTAATAAGCGTCTGTTGTCGATTCCCAGGAGTCGATGAACGATCGAGGAACACGAGAATGGACTGACAGATGGAGAACGTTGTCGATCTGTGATAAGGGCAACAGAAAGTTTTGTTATTGTAACTTATAAGGAATTTTGTAAGCGCTGTAGTCTCGAAGGTAGTCAGTTACCCTATTTGGCTTAAGGCTAAAGCATTTTTTCCTACGCTTATAAGCACGTGCTTAGGAATGGCATTTGGAAAAACAACAGAATTTGCGTAAGAAAGAACGATGGCGATAGAAATATTGGATAACTGCCTGACTAAAGACACAAGAATAATGTCATCAATGAACAAAGGTATCTCGG
>NC_091557.1:34779140-34781640 GCF_042767895.1 Penaeus vannamei
ATATATACATAGATATGTATATATATATGAATATATATATATACACATATAATTATATACATATGTACATATACATACATATATATACATCACATATATATATATATATATATATATATATATATATATATATATATATATACATACATAAATGCAAACACACACATACACACACAAATATATATATATATATATATATATATATATATATATATATATATATATATATATATATATATATACGTATATTTACAGCCAGATAGACAAAGGTTGAGGCAAAGATCCACAAATTGTCCCAAACGAGAGAGCGAAGGCCCGAAAGCGCCCCTGTATTGCACACTCAACAGGCGGAGCGTATAGCGTATTTTCGCCTTTTTTGCACTTCCTTCTTCCTTTGCTCGGGGGAAGGGGGGAGGAGGAAGGGGGAGGGTGGGAAGGAGGGAGGAAGGACGGAAGGAAAGAAGGAAGGAAAGGAGCGAAGGGGGGGGGGGGGTAATGGGAGACAGAGAAAAAGGGAGAGAGGGAGAGGGTGAGGGAGAAAGAAAGGGAAGAAGGGAGAGTGAGTATGTAGGAGGAAGGCAGAACGAGATGAAGGAAAGGGAGGGGATGGGAAGGGAAAGAGCGAGAGAGTGGGAGGGAGAGAGAAGCATAAATAATCCTATATTCTAGTCTGCGGCCCCATGAGGTTTATTTACTTTCATCATAGCTCCTTCCCCGATATAAACCTCGTTGTGAATCCTGCGAAAGGATAGCCGTCCGCCAAAAATGATCTTATAATGAACTTTACAACAATAGACGTTAAAAAGCATTTAACACATAGAAAATACTGTAAGTGACGGGCATGGCATTAGTCATATAATATGAAATGAAACTAACAATGTCTAGATGAAGTATTATCCGTGTTTTAGCGCTCATTGTTTTCTACTCAGTTCAAAGTTTCTCCCCTTTTGTATACCGAAGGGATACTTGTTTAGAAACCATACAGTCTCCTTTGAAATAGGGAGAGAATCACGTACTGCCGCGGACATCCACGGCAGTACATAGGCTACTGTATCTTACAGTAGGGATATTTGTATCGACCGCCCACAACGGAGCGGGAAAGATCGATATATTTTTATCTTCGCGGTAACTCCAAATGGCTCATAAACCTTCACAAACATTTCCTACAACTGAACACAGCTCAAGGAAAATCACGACCAACGACAGCTCCCGGCGACGTTAGAATTCTCAAAACACCGGCACATGAGCTCGCCCATTTCCCTCGGCCGTCGACAAACTGGCACCCTCCCGCGAGTGTCGGTGGCGAGGGCTCGTAGCGTTGCTTTAGCGGCGGCGGGGGCGCAGGGAAGCCTTCTCCTCTCTCTCTTCCTCTCACTCTGTTCTTCTCCACGTTCTGGTTCCCCTTTGGCGTGCTTTCCACCAGCATTGTCGGCCCAGCATGTGAGGTGACGAGGAAGGCATCGGTAGACATAGAGTGTTATTATTTTATTTATTTATTGGAACAACACGGCTGCGTACAGCTGTTCCTTGGTAAACAATCCGGAAGGTAGGTGTGAAGCAGAGGCGGGGGAGCTTCGGCCCTAAGCATGTGCATGTCTTGGACGACCATTCGTGACTTCTAAGGAGCTGTCACGTATCGTTTAGGCCACGGCACTCGGCTCTTTCCCTTGGCTTTGGTTCCCTGTTCTTTTCCCCGTTTTTCATTCGGCTTTGACGCTTAAACAGTGAAGAATCGGCGTGCACTGGATGGCTTCTCGTATTCCATTGAACGCAGTGATTTGTAAATAAAATGATTCAGTTACGATGACGGACGTGTTCGATTGCGGCCAATTTCCATCAGGAGAGTAAACAAAACTATGACAAAAAGTGAATCAAGCAACCCAAGTAACCTGTCCTGGCTTGCGGTGAAATACAAGTCACTGACACGAAGAGCTGCAAAAATTATGGTCGTTGGCATGAATCTTATATGACAGAGAAAGTATTACTGAAGAGGTGTCGAACGTGAAAGTGATTAGGAGGTTTATGTAGTATTAAATGTATGTTGATTTATATGATCACATCAGTCGACATTACAAACAAATAATATATATTATAGATACATACATACACACACACACACACACACACACACACACACACACACACACACACACACACACACACACATATATATATATATATATATATATATATATATATATATATATATATGTATATATATGTATATATAATGTATATGTATATATAATGTATATATATATATATATATATATATATATATATATATGTATATATAATGTATATATATATAATGTATATATATATATATATATATATATATATATATATATATATATATATATATATATATATATATATACATGTGTATATATAATGTATATATATGTATGTATATTATATATATATATATATATATATATATATATATATATATATATATATATATATATATATTTATATATATACATGTAAATATGTA
>NC_091557.1:34791640-34799140 GCF_042767895.1 Penaeus vannamei
TTCCATCGACAATCTTGATTTATTAGTCCTGATAGCAGGGGAGGGCATGAAGTATATCAGTGAAATTATGGGGTAAAACAGGCTTAAATAAGAATAGTGAACAAAAATGCATAAAACTAGCACAATTTTTTTTTTTAATTGGCTAATGAAACTTCGGACATTCCTGCCATCATTGAAAGTCTACGCACTGATGTGCCAAAATCTACAGGATTTCACATCTTTCAAATCTTTCCCTCCTTTGCACATACATGTTTGTATATGTATATATGAAAAAATATTTCTTTGCAAATATATATATAAACCCATGCAAATGCATGCATGCAAACATACGTAAATGCGCTCAGAAAGAGTGGAGGGTCTGGTTTTAGCACACGCTGAAAGTGTTCAACTCCTTTTGCGGGTAACACCACATCGTCCGCGCATGCCTGGGGTGGCAGTCCTGGGCCCTGGAAGGCGCTAGGGGAACACCGGCATGGCAGCTGATATTCCCTGGCCCACTTAACTCCTAGGCCAAGCAACCACCTGTTGCTCCAAGGGATGGACCGTCAATTGCACTTTGTATCATATAATGCCATCCATGACTGATGGGTTATTTTGCCGTGACTAGGCATGCCCTTCAGGCACTACCCAAGGTTAGGGTTGATGGGGGGCTCTGCCCCCCTGCAGCCCCCAGGACACATTCTCTTCACCTCAGTATATACAGCGAGATAGAGCTACAACCATACTGTAAACAATAAACCAAATGTATTTAATTTTTAATGCAAAATGCTAGACCTCTTCCTATTTGATCCATTCTATCCTTCCTTATGACTTGATGATATTTCAGTGTAAGTTCATCTTTATTTTTTAGCCATGTTTTACAAATTCCTATGAATTCAGGATGTTCTTTATTTAATATGTAGTCTAATTCTATTTTATTTTTGTTTAGATCTGATATTGAATCCCAAAGTATTGTTTTATTCATTTAGATATTTAATCAAACTCTTCAATATTGATATGGTTTCTTTCATTGCTTCTGTAATTACTTGTTACTGATTTTTCTTTCATATTACTTATTAGTTTTGTTATTATATTGACCATGTCTTTTATTGTTTCTATCCGTGAATTTTATTTTTCAATTGTTTCTTTTTTTTTCTTTCTTATTGGAGTTGGTAGTGATCAGGTTACTCGAGATTCCTTTTGAAAAGTAGTATTGTGATAGGTTTGTTGTTTGGATTGTTTTGTTTTTTCTTTGGATCTTTATTTGTTTGTGCTGCTGTTTCTGATGTATGTGGTGTGTCATATTGTTTGTTGTTTGTGCTATTGGTTTAGTGTCTGTGCATATGTTGGTGGTCTAGCTTGACTTGATATTTTTTTCTTTATTTGTTGTGTTCTTGTTATTTGTTGGTGTTTTAGTAGGAATTTCATTTTTTTCTTTTTGAATTGGCTTAGTTCTTGAAGATTTGGTATCTGTAAATTTTACTTTTGGACTTGTTTATTCTTATTATTGCTATTATTTTATAATTGTTTCCACATATGTTTCTCCTAGGCTTAGGTTTGTGTCTACAGGATAAATTGTTCTGTAAGAGTACCGTAAGAGCATTCTAGGCTTCTACTGGATGCTGGTTGTTTGCACATTGTTTGCTATTCACCCAGGTTGTGGATTTGATTTAGAGGTCTTGATTTGTTGATATCAACTACCTCAAACCATATCTCTTTTCCTATTCCTAAAGCTCTTAAAGAGTTTTCAATGACGTATTTATGGAATTCTGATTTGTTTATGGATTCTGTTATTTTAATTGGGTTGTTGAAATTAGAATCTCTTGATTCACCAGCTAAGTTGATTAGTATTACATTGGTATTATCTTTGCCTTTAATAAACAGAACTTTAATATTTAAGACATGTTTCATCTACGATTTATCCTTCAGAAATTTTGCACCAACATAAATAATACTTTGATATACATTTGCAAAATGACTCCACTAAGATAGGGTAAGGCCTATGATAGTCAGAAAGAGAGGGGAAAAGACTATAATGATATATGAAATAATCTGTGTTTTAGTCAATTTTAGGCAATAGTAATAACAATACTAGACTTTATAGATATTGATGGCATGAAATAACCTCCTGAAAATGTGGGTTCTCTTCGGTGAGATTAAAGTACAACTCTCAAAAGCTGCAGTCACAAATCAGCTTGAGTTGAAAGCTCGAGAAGTGATCCTTGCATATTCCTTTTGATTAACTTCATTGCCTTCTTTTCTTCAATTCTTTTATTTCCTTTTTTTTTATTTTTTATTATTTTTTTATTTTTTATTTATTTATTTATTTTTTTATATATATGCTTGTAGGTACTATATTAATCATGGATAGCAATTTAGCATTAGAATCCAAGTCTAGTAATTCATGTGGGTGGTGAAACCTAAAAGAGTTGAAGATCTTCAAAGTTTGTAGTTTTTGTGTGCACTTACTTTTTTTTTATTTTCAAATCGAACAGAATACCCCCCACCAAAAAAAAGTTATTTTTTGCGTGCATGATGATATATTTTGGGGGGCTGACAGCTTTGTTTTGTGCACAAATACCACTAGATTTACACATTGATGACTAAATGACAGATATAGAATTAGAAAGTTTTGATATATTTACATGAAAGGAAGATACTTGAAAGTTCTGTGAAACTTTCAGTAAATAGGGTCTGCTTAAGGTGGTTGTCAAATTAAAATTTTATTAACTCCTCTTTGTTAGTAACTGTGTTCATTTTCCTTATCGATAACTGCATCTAACCAAACAGTGGTCCATATCCCATTACATTAATTTTCCCACCTTTCACCATATTCTTAGATTCATACTTTCTGTAGTAACTTCAGGTAACAATATCTTAACAATTTTTTTCATCTCTTCAGGCGTTGATGAAAATCATCAAGCACTGCCATGAAGAAGGTGCCGGCAACACAGACGTGGCTCAGGGTGTCCTGCTTGGCCTGGTCGTTGATGAGAGGCTCGAGATCACAAACTGCTTCCCCTTCCCACGCCATGCTGATGATGTCGATGAAGGTAATTGGGGAGGAATTATCCCTTTTTCTGTACTTGTGTAATGTTTTTGCTTTTGTTTATCCTTTTTTTCTATAATGGCATTTTTAGCTCATGCATATTCTGATGGATGAGCATCTTATAAATGGAAATGTGCATAAATCTGTTATCAGCGGATGTTGTTGCAATTCACATACTTGAGGATCTCTATGTGGATTAATTGGGAATAATTTATCAACATTAAACCTTGACCTTTATTGATGTGACTGTTTGTTTATGGGCTATGTGCAAAAAATAAGACAAAGTTATTAATAATAAGTCTGGCGCGCAATCTGTCCGAGAGGCTGTGTAAAAATCATGGGGGTGATATTTTTTTTTTTATCTTGGTCACACTGATGCAACAAGTAGGCCTACACATTATGGGGAAGTGTGTTTTCAATGACAAGTGGCTTCAGGTCATAAAAAGCAATTGGTATGAGTCTTAAAAAGTCTTAAAAAGGTCTTAAATTTCATCATGCTTATACCTGGCAGAACCCTGAATGTATAACATATTTTGTATCTCAGGTTTTTTTATATATATATATATATATATATATATATATATATATATATATATATATATATATATATATATATATATATACATGTATTTTTCATTTTCAGAGGATTACCAGCTGGAAATGATGAGGCACCTGCGCAAAGTCAATGTAGACCACCTTAGTGTTGGCTGGTACCAGAGCACACAGCTTGGTAACTTCATCACCACACAGCTCCTTGAGTCTCAGTTTTCCTACCAGACAAGCATTGAAGAGTCAGTAGTTCTCATCTATGGTATGTATGAGTTTTGAAAGATTAATTTCCCAGTGAAGAGGCAATATGTTTGTTTGCTCAAGATTCTTTGTAAATGTTTTACAGAAATTTTACAATTTAGGATTTTTTTCAGCTGTGTAAGGCTCCCATGTCGAGTTATGACATGTATATATATCAAATGTCATTATGTCACTAAGGGGGTAAAAACCACACTCTGTATTCATAATTTTTTTTAGTATGATATGAATAATCGGTGACTTCAACAAGAATATATATTTAATTTTGAAAGCCTAAATATAGTATGAATCTAGTATCACGTTCATTGTATTTATTTTAGCAAAAACAGTATGTTATAAAGGTATTTCATTAAAAGCAAAAAAGAAATTGCTCTTTGTTACACAATAGTGAAAATTATTTATTTAGCTAATTGATGCAAGATTAATTAATTTTCAATAAATTTCAGACCCAATCAAGACTGCACGAGGCTTCCTCTCCATCAAGGCATACCGTCTGACTCCAGAGGCCATTAACACTGTCCAGGAGCGTGATTACACCCCTGAGGCCCTGAAGAAGGGACGACTAGGCTATGAGAATCTCTTCCAGGAGATCCGATTAGTCATAAAGAACTCTCATCTCGTCAACACACTCATGTGTGAATTGTATGAAGTAAGGAAGTGGAGAAATAAGTTTTGTTTATTTTTGAATTCTTTTTCTTCATTAGTATTTTACATTTCTTCTGTGATTGTCATTATTTAGTGGGATTTCTAGTATGTCAGGTATTTATGTAGGAAAACTTTTTAGTTTAGATTTTTTGTATCTCTCTACTTTGAAACATGGCTGTGTCAGGTTTCTGTATGAAAATGTATGAATGGGGTTTAGATCTAAATATCATATTTTTTAATGATGATAAATGAAGAGTAAGGGTTATTTCAGACACATTGATCTACTTTTGATTACGCAAGCTTGGTAAAGGCTTCTTTAAGACACTGATTTCCTGAAGTTTACAGCCCACATTCAGGATGACCTTGAATGGGGTTCTGTTGCTGTTGTATGGAAGTCAGTGGTTGTATTTAAAAGCACTATGCTTTGCCAACCATGATAAATTGCCAAGACCAGATATGTCTGAAACATATTATAGCCATATTTTTTCATGCTAGAATGACCATAGCAGTCATTAATAATGATTTACCACATTTTATGTGAGTGAAAGCAAGATATTGTGTTACCCTTAGTGGATGCAGAAAAATATGTGGGTCTGAAATGGGCTTCGCTGCGTTAATTGTATTGTAGAAATTCAGTTTTATGCTGTAGAAGAAAGAAAGCTGGGCATAGTATTTTAATTCCTTAGATCTGGATGTTTCGCTGCCTGCACTTGGCCCAAAATATGGGCAATAGCCTTACTTAAGTGGCCACTCTGATGGGTGTGTAGCTTGAAGGCCAGGCACGCACAATACTTGTGTGCAGTGACAAGACTCCATACTTCCCCTTTGGAGTTATTTTTTCTTCTATGTAATTGATTTTAGCTTTTTTTTGCCATTTTCCAATATTTATCATTTGACATAGAGTATTCAGATGGTAAATGACTACATATCAACTCTCTTGGTAGTCCATGAGTCACCGCAGTGATTATAACAATAATGAACATATAGTTATTTGTGTAATTTTGATTTTTTTTTCGTAAGGATAAGTCTGATATACCTACTCGAACAATGTGTAGCTGACACGACAAAACTTAATCATTACCCACCATGTTGCCCTGCCACGGTGGTAACCTTTAGGTGACAATTGTAACTTCTTGCACCTGGGCAGAGCTTGAACTGCTGACCCCTCGGGTGAGAGGCCGACACGTTACCACTAAACTAGCTTGGAGGCTAATTTTTCGTAATATTCAATTTTCTGTAATACATCCTGTGTTGTCAATCACTGTGGATAGGAACAAGAAAGATCTTGAGCTAGGAAATGTCTTCCCTGGAACCAATCATTGTTCATGGATGTTACCACACTAGCTTACTGATGGAATGCAAGAGCCTCTGGCTAAAAACACACCTAGTCTAATCACCTTTCAAGAGCGTTGTATACTCATGGTGAGTCATTCCTGTCACCTGAGCCCTCAGCCATTTTCTCCATGACAGCATGTTCATGTTATCTTACCTCATGACTTGGTTATGTCATGCAGACTGGAGGGGTGAAGTACCTTAAACAAGTTGATATGTAGGTTTTCCAAAAAGACGGAATGAGGAATTATATATGAAGCCTTGGAAAACATATCCTTTTTTAATACCAAAATTTTCCAAAAGTAATTTTGTAGATCCTCAAAAAAAAATAAACACTGAAATAATGTTTCATTGTTCAGTTCCTTTTTTTGGTTTAAAAAAAGAGAAAAGAAATAAATTGAAACCTCTGTAGGAGATAGAAAATTATTTTATGATGTCCATGATGCTATTGACACTTTTACCCTGTTTCATGTAATAGATGATGCCCAGCAGTGAGGGTATGCAGTTCCTTGACTTGGGCACAATGTCAACCCTTGACCGCCAGCTTAGGTGCTTAATGGACTATGTGGATGACCTTAGCCAAGAAGCCAACAAGTTCAACAACTTCCAGCGACAGAATGCCAAGCAGTTGCAAGACAAGCACAAGTTCATGCAGAAGAGGGTAGGTGTTTTTGTTGTTGTTCTTGTTCTTCTGGAGTAATATAGTTTGGAATGTACATTTTTCTCTAACATGTTTTATGTTAAGCAGTAAATCAAAATACAATTATATTATGAGAAATAAAATAGAACATTACTACAATAAATATCTTTCTTCTAATAACCGTTTCATAGTATGTTAGCAGTAGATTTTTTTTTTAGACCATCTTTAGACTTTATTTGCCAATTTTAGAATGGAGAGAAATTGTGTTGTGAAGAATAACACAAAATCTGTTTATAGATTTTCCAATTCATAGTTTTGTTACTTGGGGTAATTTAAGATTCATGTTTCTTTTATTTATTTATAATTTTTAATGTCACACTTAGCAGACTTGCATCATAACTAGTCTAATCTCTCACTCTTCTCTTTCCCCCTTCTCAAATACATTCCTACCCCAGGCTGCGGAGAATGCCCAGCGCCAGGCCCGTGGAGAGCCCCCTCTACCTGAGGAGGACATTAGCAAGCAATTTAAGCCCATTGCTCCTCTGCCAAGACTTGATGCTATGATCACCTCTGGACAGATTTCAAACTACTGCAAGCAGATCTCGCAGTTCTGCAGCCAGTCTTTGGGCAAGCTGTATGTGGCTAAGGCATTGCAGAATGACAGGAAATAATAAAGATTTGTTTAAATGTATTCACTTTTTATTTTTTATTTTTTTGAGAGGAGGAACTAGAAGAAACTGAATAAAAAAAACATGCTGTGGTGACCGAGATCCATTGTTTTTTTTTCCCCCGTGTTTGATGCCCAAGAATTGATATGTTCGTGAGACTTTAAATTGAAGACTTGATTTTTAAAACATGAAACATTAATATTGGGCATGTGTGCCAGGAATAATTTGCAATTTCTTTCCAATCATTTTATTAGGAATGGGATGGAATATACGGTAAGACATTTAGCATACAGTACTTTAATTCAACAAAATGTTTGACTAGCACAGGGCAGATACATTATACTTTGAGGTCACTTTAATTTATAACAAACGTTTTCTTC
>NC_091557.1:34809140-34814140 GCF_042767895.1 Penaeus vannamei
TCCATGGACACCAGAATTGATCTAATGGCAGCACAGTTCCTTTCCAAGGTCCTGCAGGCACCCAGAAACTCTTATCTAAGACAAAGAGTACTCAGACGCCTACAACAAGACTACCAGTTGTTTGCGGACAACTCTTGGCTCACACATACAGCCAGAGTATTGATACGCTTTCAGCTAAAAGAACCATTGCTTGCCAAGGGCAAGCAATGGTTGATCCCCCGCCGTAGGCACACGAAATAATCGAATTCTCAATTCTAAATCTTACAATGAGAAAAGATCAATGTTCCATGCCTAGTCTAAAGGCACAAGCACAAAGGGTCATTGATCAAATAACTCCTCCGGGTAGCATAACCTACTACACGGACGGATCCGTGGATCCCATAAACCACACTGCAGGCGCCGGCTTCGCAACAAGGGATTCCACAGCATCCATTAGGGTCACTGACAATGCCTCAACCCTACAAGCTGAAACGGTTTCGATCATGGAAGCCCTGACACACGCGTCCCTAAGGGCAGGACACGTCTTTCACACAGATTTTAGAGCAACTATTGACAGTTTACAGCATAGCATGCCCCTTGACAACATCTACCTCTTGACAACAGTACTAACCATAGCCCAAAGCATCCTCAGGCAGGGTAGAAGAATTATCATCAACTGGGTCCCAAGCCACATCGGCATTCACGGGAACGAGCTTGCTGACAAACTAGCTGAAAAGGGCAGGGTTATGCCCCATCCTCCATGATTGTTAAACCTAGCTGAAGGGGACTATGCCAAAGCCACAGCATGTGCGGCCCTCCGGGGAGCACATAGAGAAAACATCACAAAATCGCTCGCTGCCAAGTGGTACTCAGATGCTTCAGGCTATGAGCCACTAGCCCTTCCTCCAAACACAAAAAGAGGTACCGAAGTCATACTATTCAGACTAAGACCAGGTTACCAATGCGCTTGGCAGATTATTGACAATGAGACTGTCAGGTTATGCAAACCCTGCGGCGAGTCTAACGCAACCCTATTACACAATTTCTAAGACAGGGACCACCCACCACAGCCGCCGGGCTGGTAAAACGGGTCTGTAACATGCTTACTCTGTGGCAGCTGGATCGCTTGCTAGCAATTCAGCCACCACGATAGGCATGCCGTTCAAAGAAACCACTTGAGTTAACTAGAAATAGCTAATACAGGCCGGGCCGCTCCAGAGAAAAGGACCGGGCGAAGCATGACTTCGCAAATCTAACTGAACTGAACTGAATCATGTATTCAGCCTCCAGGCTAGTAAAGTTGTAATGCGTCGGCCTCTCATTCGAGGGGTCGGCGGTTCGCGCCCCACCCAGGCGCGAGAAGTTGCAATTGTCGGCCGGAGGTTACTGTTGTGGCTGGGCACCACGGTGGGTAAGGACGAAGCTCTGACGCGTCAGCACTAGCTGACTCACATTAATCGAGTCCTCTCAGCCCGGGTGAGGCTCGGCTTCGCATATCAGACTTATCCTTGTCATGTATTCCCTGACGAAGCATTAGCGAAAAGGTCCGGCATATTCGTGTGTTTTCTTGTTCTTCTATTCGTCAAGCTTCTTTCCTTTTAGTTCAGGAGTGATGTAAGGCTGTGTCCTTGCACTAACACTCTTCAACACTTGCATGGATTGGATACTGGGCAGAGCTACTGTTCAAAGTCATTTTGGAGCAACTCTGGGCAATATCAAGGTTACAAACCTTAACTTTGCTGATGATGTTGCTATTCTGAGTCTTTGCAAACCTTAGTGGTGGCTAGTTAGTAATGAAGCGAAGCCCTTGGGTGTAGAGGTCTCCTGGACCAAGATCCAGAACTTTGGGGACTTGTTAGGAGAACCTGTTCAGTCGGTACGTGCTTGCGGTGAGGACATTGAAGTCACAGAGACCTTTACATTCCTTGGTAGTTTAGTTCATATATATCTCTGGGCTGTCAGTACAGGAAGTCAGCAGATGGATTGGCCTGGTAGCAGGGGTCATGAACTCTCTTGACAAGAGAATTTGATGCTGGTACCTGTGCAGTAGAACCAAGCTACACGTCTTCAGGGCCCTGATACTACCAGTTTTGCTATATGGTAATGAAACCTAGACATTATCCTGTGCCTTGGAGTCTCGTCTTGATGTCTTTTGTAATGGGTCCTTGCGCCGGATCCTGGGGTACTGACCATGTTTCAAACCAGACTGGCGCAGGACCTGTTACCTGCATAATCTGTGACCGCCAACTCAGGCTGCACGGCCACCTGGCTTGCTTCCCACAGGATGATCCTGCCCACCAGGTTGTCTCTGTATGAGACAGC
Organism: Penaeus vannamei; assembly: GCF_042767895.1. NCBI lineage: Eukaryota > Metazoa > Arthropoda > Malacostraca > Decapoda > Penaeidae > Penaeus > Penaeus vannamei. The sequence goes on from NC_091557.1 coordinate 34,811,442, forward strand.
CCTGGGTGGATGAAGCTTGCGTCGTGGCTTGGGTAGATCGATCGAACCTGTCGTGAGGAGCTCAAGATGGGCCGGGTCTCTGCCTGGCGGCTTGCCAAAAGGGACCCCCGAAGGTAGAAACGAAGGGTAGATGCGGCTTTGCGCCCCCGTCGGAGTTAGCTCCAAGATGATGATGACGTATCGGCGATACGTGTATTGGTATCGGTATTGCTTTAGCGGTCTTCAAAGAATCGATGTATCGGAATCGCTTTAGCCAATTTTCAAGTATCGATGCATTGGAATCGCCTTAGACAAACCTGTGTATCGATGCTCATCACTATATATATATATATATATATATATATATATATATATATATATATATATATATGTATATATATATATATATATATATATATATATATATATATATATATATATATATATATATATATATATATATATATACATACATACATGCATACATGTATGTATATATATTGGCTACATAATATATACATACAAACATATATATGCATATATATATACATATATATATATATATATATATATATATATATATACATATATATATATATACATACATACATGCATACATGTATGTATATATATTGTCTACATAATATATACATACAAACATATATATGCATATATATATATATATATATATATATATATATATATACATATATATATATATATATATATATATATATATATATATATATATATATATATATATATATGCATACATGTTTATGTATATATGTAATATATATACACATGTATATATTTAAATGTACATTTACATATATGTGTAATCACACACACACACACACAAATATATATATATATATATATATATATATATATATATATATACATATATATATATACATACATATATATATATATATATATATATATATATATATATATATATATATATATACTTTTTTCCCCATAAATAAACTACTGTCTTTTGTTCTATTCCGTTATCCAATTTTGTCTCATTTCATGCGTCTTATCATGGAATGAATAAGGGATATCTGACACCATTCATTGGATGCTCGTAGCACTTCTCTTTAATTATATACATACATATATATATATATATATATATATATATATATATATATATATATATATATATACCTCTAGTCAAACATACATATATCAAAGACGAGAATTCTGGAAACTGCATCACGGAATTTGATCCTAGTCAGAGTATCTCTTCCCTAAATGAAAATGAACAAATATACTGAATGGGGGGAAAAGTCTATTGTAGATATTCGGGAATTCATCTAGAATCAGCTGATCGCTACAGACCAGCTGATGCAAACAGTTGGCCATCATAATAGGATTTCTCTTTGTATCCATCGTCGGGTTAAATCCTTACTCATTCTCGATCTTCAGAGTGCTCTCCGTTCTTAAAAATGAACTATTTGTTCAATCTTGAGGTATGTGCGCCTCCTCCTAGGACGGCCCCGGGCTGGAAGAAGGGAGGTGTTAATTTAAAAAAATATATATATTATTATTATTATAATAATTATTATTATCATTATATACTTTTTGCTGTTTTATTAACTTGTTATATTTCATCTCTCCCTCTCTCACACACATACACTAAGGATACAAAGTTAATGTTAAATTTCCTCCAACTCACCTATCGTCGTGTTCGGAGGTTGAAGCTTTCAACATATGTGGGGAAAATGATCGTTAGCTATACACGAATTTTTTTTTAGTAGCTACAGTAAAAACAACTAATGACAATTTTCTTTACTTATACGCCTGTGTATAAAAATGTCACAAAATGTGAAAAAATATCAAGTACACTTACAAAATGTCAATAACATATAGTACACATATTTTACTTTTTCCTTTGTTCATAAATTTAATCCTGATTGTGATCATAGTGCACTCATAACACCTGCATTAAATCTAGAGCATATATGAAAAAATCCATATTTTTCTGCGTACCTGTCAGCATGCCTTCCATCTCGATAATCTTACATCAGCAACAACTATGTCCATGTATTCTTCAACGGCCGTCATGTTCCCCTCAGTGTTCCTGTACAGCAAGCAAAGAGTCTCAAGTCTCTTAAGAATAGTATTGATATTTGCAGGATTTATCTGAATAACATTTTAATTTACAACAGAAAAGGATACGATTTCAGTCTACCCCTCCAAGTAGCAGTTGAAGAAAACCGTCTTCAACTGCTACAAGGAGGGACTCAACATTTTCTATACACAAACGTTTTTTTCCGGCGCTTTATCCCTGCCTTAGACCATGCACCGCCGCAAATCACTTACGGCGTCGGATCTTCAACGGCCAATCACAGCTGCTGTTTCAGGTGGCTCTTAAGGAACACTGACCAATCACAAGCCGTAAATGCTAATCAGCTGAGTTTATAATCACAACACTGTGTCCAGTCCGTGGCATAATGAAACTTTTTAACTAATGTATTCTAGAATTAGCAACACAGAAATATGCAAGACTCCTAATGAAAAAGAATGATCTTATTAACGGAATGAAATTTAGGAACGAAGTATTGTCTCCTCGAAAGCAAGACCATACTCAAGAGGATGGATATTACGAGTAATATTGGCTTTGAATTATCATACTAATCCCCATTTGGAGCAAGGATTTAAGTCTTAACTACGTTTGTATATGTAAAGTAATCTCTTTTTTATGTGAA
>NC_091557.1:34861640-34869140 GCF_042767895.1 Penaeus vannamei
CACACACACACACACACACACACACACACACACACACACACACACACACACACACACACACACATATATATATATATATATATATATATATATATATATATATATATATGTTTATATGAATACACGCACATCCATACATTATATACATCCATATACATATACATGCATATATGTATGTATATATATATATGTATATATATATGTATTCACATATATGTATATATATACATACACATCCATGTTCTTTTCATACTGTAACTATGTCCCTCTGTTATATGAGGTCTATATAATCTGGTTCTGGCATATATTCCTTATACTCGATGCCTTTCCTGACGCCAACCCTCTCTGTTTACTCGGGCTTGAGGCCGGCACACAAATGGAAAATCACGGACACACACACACATGGGCATACACCACCCACAAAGGCAGACATGTATGTTATCTGAGCCGCCCGAAAAAGGTGTGTTCCGAAGAGGGGGAGGGGGGAGCTCCTGATTCCATTTAAGGAATTACTCTCATGCTCTTCCTTTCGCCCACCTCTCATCCTTTCGTAGGCTGTGAGTATGATGGCGAGAAATACGAGGATGGCGTGGAATTGACCTTCGACTGTGAGGTGCAACGATGCAGCGGTGGAGGATGGGTCTTTGTGTCCGATGACCCAACCTGTGAGTTCGGATTGCCAGTTGCGTCGTTTGAAACGCCTGTTTGTGAACGTTTTCTGAATATGATTAAGCATACGATTATATCCTTCATGATTGCTTGTGTTTGTACGTATACACAAAAACACATACACATATGTTTATGTATACATATATTTGTGTGAATAAATGTACATGTATATACAGACAGACATATATATATATATATATATATATATATATATATATATATATATATATACATACACACACACACACATATATATGTATATGAAAGATGAAATAATGTACTGCTGCATTGGTATGATGAATAAAGAACACCCTCTCCGGCCAGGACTCTAACCTGCAGGTCATTACAGCTTTGAACCTGCAAGACGACCCACTCAAAGATAGGTATGCGTAGATAGGCATTGTCTATTAATGCTAGTTACCTCCTTACGCATTCCTGTCAGTGGGTCGTTTGGTACGATTGGTTTTAGTATCTGTTTTGCAGTTTCAAACTGCAGCGACCTGCAGGTTCGTGTCCTGATCGAGGAGGGTAAGTTATTCATTCATATATATATATATATATATATATATATATATATATATATATATATATATATATATATATATATTTTCAGGTATATACATACACACATACATACAATATTCATTTATATGTATATCATATATATATATATATATATATATATATATATATGTGTGTGTGTGTGTGTGTGTGTGTGTGTGTGTGCATGTGTGTTCATAGATAAACGATAACCAACTCGTACACACACACACGCATATATATATATATATATATATATATATATATATATATATATATATATATATAAATATATATATATATATATATATATATATATATATATATATAATATATATATACATGTACATCCAGTGGAACTTCTTGGACTTGGCACCTCAAGGGACCCGCCCAAAAGTGCCTATTTCGAGAAGCTACTGAATTCGGGAAGCTGGGGTCCAACGCATACGTACCGACCTGGAAGACAGGAAGTTATATCTATAGTGTATATACACATTTATTAACAATATATATTTTATGTATGTGCAAGATTAAAAAAATATTAGCTTTATGAAACTGACCAGAAAAATTAGTGAAAACACGCCCTCTTGGCACTTGCAAAGACGCAATTTTAAAACCTTATTTACAAAAAGCATTAGCAAAAAAAAAAAAAAAATAAAAAAAATAATAATAATAATAAAAAAAAAAAATCTATACGACTGAAAACAAGACATCAACTCAGTCTGACGAGAGGATTACGCAAAGTTGTTGAAGTAGAGACTGTCCAAGATTTAATCAACTGTTCACGCGCGTGAAAAAAACAAAAACAAAAACAAGTCAACCTGCCGGGAGGATGACACGAGTTTTTCAAGTAAAGAATTGTTCATCTGTGTCGTCATCTGCACGTAGTCTGACATATTCTCGCGCAGAAAGAAGTCCCGAAGGCTTTCCGTAATTTCTATCGCTTCTCTGATGGCTGCGTCCGGACGTGTTTCGTTCTCCTCGCCTTCGTCATCGCTGCCGTCGCTTTCATCAGAACGTCGCGTTTTCATCAGAATCCCACTGCCGATTTCGGGAAGCTGATTGGCTAATCGGGACCGGGATTTGGCTGCCAATCGCCGGAGACGGGAAGTGCTTGGTCTAGGAAGTTCCGCTAATAAGAAATTACATGAGCGTCGGTCGGGACCGGACAAAACCCGAATATGAGAAGAAGCTGCCGAGTCTAGGAAGTGCCTATTATAAGAAGTTCCACTGTATATGTATTTGTATTCATATAAACATATATATGTTCATATATTCCTTATACTCGATGCCTTTCCTGACGCCAACCCTCTCTGTTTACTCGGGCTTGAGGCCGGCACACAAATGGAAAATCACGGAGACACACACATGGGCACACACCACCCACAAAGACAAAGACAGACATGTATGTTATCTGAGCCGCCCGAAAAAGGTGTGTTCCGAAGAGGGAGGCGGGTGATCCTGATTCCATTTAAGGAATTACTCTCATGCTCTTCCTTTCGCCCTCCTCTCACCCTTTCGTAGGCTGTGAGTATGATGGCGAGAAATACGAGGATGGCGATGAAGTGACCTTCGACTGTGCGGTGCAACGATGCAGCGGTGGAGGATGGGTCTTTGTGTCCGATGACCCAACCTGTGAGTTAAAAGACGTATAATATATATTTAGAAAAAAAGAGTTCAGAATTAGGAAATCAAGATATGTAAGGAAAAAGACCTGCTGCTCATAATCCCCATCTCATGTGAACTGTTCCCAACTGTAACGAAGGCTTTTTTTAAGCCTAGTCTTCAGTACGGTCTGCTACGCGCACTGTACTTGTGTTATTGTGTTGTTAAGTGTTTGAATGTTGTAGTGCGTTCCAATATGTCAAGATAGTAGTGATAGTGCGGTAGAATATGGTGGGATGGTTCAGAAGTATGTGTATAGCCCTCTTCCAAATATCGACTGAAAGCAGCTCACCCTGACGAGAGAGAGAGAGAGAGAGAGAGAGAGAGAGAGAGAGAGAGAGAGAGAGAGAGAGAGAGAGAGAGAGAGAGAGAGATTAAGAAAGGGATCATAGGCCTAGGCACAAGTTTAAGCGGTGGTTGACAGAACAGCTGATTCTGAGTCGGTGGTCGAGCTGCTAACATGCGCGGTCTGGCGTGGGTGGCAAAGTGGCGATCGCTGCCCCGGGCCCTCTGATATGTAAGGTAAAAAAATACGGGCTCTTATCGAGAAAGCTGGAGAAGACAATTTACATAAACTGCACGTATTTATTTACGTATTATTTACGCATTTACGGCGATTCCTTTATTAGTGGATGCCCCTGGCTGCTAACAACCACCAGCATTACCATACTCTAAAATGACGCATCTAATAACACAAAGACGAGCTAATGAATACCTCCGCCCACGAAACATATTGGCGAGGCCCTTGAAACCTTTGTCCACTTAAACTTTCGGGGGCGAGCTGTAGAGCCCTTTTAGGGGCTTGCCATGATCTGCCCTAACTCGAAATTCGATTCGTGGAAGATTATTTGGCCGATTTAGGGGGGAAACACCCCTGAAGTTAACGTTACAGCCTGGGTGTGGAAAGAACATTGGACAAGAATACTTCATTGAGCAGGTATTCTTTATATTTATTTGACGTTAGATTACAAAACACAAACATTCCCGTTTGCACACACACATGCACAGGCAGAGAAAAATGAGCTGAAACATACATATATGTTCTACAGACACAGTCATGTAAATGCAAAAAACATATTGTCATTGTATTTCTTTTACTCATCCACTGCCATAATAAGTGTGCGGGGTCGGGAATGTGTCTCACTTCACATAATGTTTTCGTAACAGAAATGACACACGAACCAGTTTTTCAAACGACAATTCAATGTATGTCCTTGTAATCGTGCACCATTATTATTTCTCTCAACTCACTATTATTACTTTCAACATTATTATTATTACTATCCATACTATTATCATTGCGATCACTACTATTGCAGTTGATAGTCTTTCTAGTCAGTATAAACTATTATTAGTATTACCATTAATGTTATTATTATTATTAATGCAATTATCACAATACTTTCTAATATCTATCCTTCTAATTACCCTGCTTGTATTATCTTTATCATTATCGCTTATTGTCTAACATCACTATTGCTATTCGTAAAATCTTGCTCGACAGCTGCATATTCGGTATTCCTGTTTATGTACAGACATGATGTATGCACACACATATACACAAACATACGCACACTTATGGCAACATACGCATGCGATATTGTCCAGTCACTGGGTTGGGCGATGTATCTGCCTTGTATCTTACTCACTTCGTAAAACAGGGAAATCAAAGACAGTGATGGAAATAGAGATTATCCTGATAAAATCTCTACGATATAGGCCTATAGACTGTAGAACGCTGACACACACACACACATAGACAAACACACATACACAGATTTGCCTTTAAAGATAAGCTCGCACATGTAGAAGACACGTATACACTACCCACAAAGACAGAAATGTATCATTACCAAATGTTATCTCAGCCGCCTCTGGGTTCCTCACCTAATCCGCCCGCCATCATTCCATTTAAGGAATTACTCTCATGCTCTTCCTTTCGCCCTCCTCTCACCCTTTCGTAGGCTGTGAGTATAATGGCGAGAAATACGAGGATGGCGAGGAAGTGACCTTTGACTGTGAGGTGCAACGATGCAGCGGTGGAGGATGGGTCTTTGTGTCCGATGACCCAACCTGTGAGTTAAAAGACGTATAATATATATTAAGAAAAAAAGAGTTAAGAATTAGGAAATCAAGATATGTAAGGAAAAAGACCTGCTGCTCATAATCCCCATCTCATGTGAACTGTTCCCAACTGTAACGAAGGCTTTTTTTAAGCCTAGTCTTCAGTACGGTCTGCTACGCGCACTGTGCTTGTGTTATTGTGTTGTTAAGTGTTTGAATGTTGTAGTGCGTTCCAATATGTCAAGATAGTAGTGATAGTGCGGTAGAATATGGTGGGATGGTTCAGAATTATGTGTATGGCCCTCTTCCAAATATCGACTGAAAGCAGCTCACCCTGACGAGAGAGAGAGAGAGAGAGAGAGAGAGAGAGAGGGAGAGAGAGAGAGAGAGAGAGAGAGAGAGAGAGAGAGAGAGAGAGAGAGAGATTAAGAAAGGGATCATAGGCCTAGGCACAAGTTTAAGCGGTGGTTGAGAGAACAGCTGATTCTGAGTCGGTGGTCGAGCTGCTAACAGGGCGGTCTGGCGTGGGTGACAAAGTGGCGATCGCTGCCCCGGGCCCTCTGATATGTAAGGTAAAAAAATACGGGCTCTTATCGAGAAAGCTGGGGAAGACAATTTACATAAGCTGCACGTATTTATTTACGTATTATTTACGCATTTAAGGCGATTCCTTTATTAGTGGATGCCCCTGGCTGCTAACAACCACCAGCATTACCATACTCTAAAATGACGCATCTAATAACACAAAGACGAGCTAATGAATACCTCCGCCCACGAAACATATTGGCGAGGCCCTTGAAACCTTTGTCCACTTAAACTTTCGGGGGCGAGCTGTAGAGCCCTTTTAGGGGCTTGCCATGATCTGCCCTAACTCGAAATTCGATTCGTGGAAGATTATTTGGCCGATTTAGGGGGGAAACACCCCTGAAGTTAACGTTACAGCCTGGGTGTGGAAAGAACATTGGACAAGAATACTTAATTGAGCAGGTATTCTTTATATTTATTTAATGTTAGATTACAAAACACAAACACATTCCCGTTTGCACACACACACATGCACAGGCAGAGAAAAATGAGCTGAAACATACATATATGTTCTACAGACACAGTCATGTAAATGCAAAAAACATATTGTCATTGTATTTCTTTTACTCATCCACTGCCATAATAAGTGTGCGGGGTCGGGAATGTGTCTTATTTCACATGTTTTCGTAACAGAAATGACACACGAACCAGCTTTTCAAACGACAATTCAATGTATGTCCTTGTAATCGTGCACCATTATTATTTCTCTCAACTCACTATTATTACTTTCAACATTATTATTATTACTATCCATACTATTATCATTGCGATCACTACTATTGCAGTTGATAGTCTTTCTAGTCAGTATAAACTATTATTAGTATTACCATTAATGTTATTATTATTATTAATGCAATTATCACAATACTTTCTAATATCTATCCTTCTAATTACCCTGCTTGTATTATCTTTATCATTACCGCTTATTGTCTAACATCACTATTGCTATTCGTAAAATCTTGCTCGACAGCTGCATATTCGGTATTCCTGTTTATGTAGAGACATGATGTATGCACACACATATACACAAACATACGCACACTTATGGCAACATACGCATGCGATATTGTCCAGTCACTGGATTGGGCGATGTATCTGCCTTGTATCTTACTCACTTCGTAAAACAGGGAAATCAAAGACAGTGATGGAAATAGAGATTATCCTAATAAAATCTCTACGATATAGGCCTATAGACTGTAGAACGCTGACACACACACACACATACACACACACATAGACAAACACATACACAGATTTGCCTTTAAAGATAAGCTCGCACATGTAGAAGACACGTATACACTACCCACAAAGACAGAAATGTATCATTACCAAATGTTATCTCAGCCGCCTCTGGGTTCCTCACCTAATCCGCCCGCCATCATTCCATTTAAGGAATTACTCTCATGCTCTTCCTTTCGCCCTCCTCTCACCCTCTCGTAGGCTGTGAGTATAATGGCGAGAAATACGAGGATGGCGAGGAAGTGACCTTTGACTGTGAGGTGCAACGATGCAGCGGTGGAGGATGGGTCTTTGTGTCCGATGACCCAACCTGTGAGTTCGGATTGACAGTTGCGTGATTTGTGAACCTTGTCTGAATATGATTAGCCATACGATTATATCCTTCATGATAGCTTGATATTGCTTGTATATGTACGTATACACACAAACAAACACATACACATATATGTTTATGTATACATATGTGTGTGAATAAATGTGTATGTATATACACAGACATATATACATACATACATCCTCTCACCCTTTCGTAGGCTGTGAGTATGATGGCGAGAAATACGAGGATGGCGAGGAAGTGACCTTCGACTGTGAGGTACAACGATGCAGCGGTGGAGGATGGGTCTTTGTGTCCGATGACCCAGCCTGTGAGTTCGGATTGACAGTTGGGTAGTTTGAAACGCCTGTTTGTGAACCTTGTGCGAGTATGATTAGGCATACGATTATATCCTTCACGATAGC
>NC_091557.1:34874140-34879140 GCF_042767895.1 Penaeus vannamei
TCTCAAAGTCGTTCCGGAATTCATGTGGATTCTCTGCATGATGGTTTTATTTCTATAAGGGATAGAATATGCCTCATATTATTTAGATAAGCCTCACATACCCAAAAGTAGTTAGAAAATCCAGGATACCAACAGGTTCATAGCATTAAATATCATATTTCAAAAATTGGTTGATTGTGTCAAATATTTAGCTCGATTTTCTAACGATATTTTTCTGTGTAGCTGTATATTCCTTTTGACTGAGATTAAATGCATATCACAATGTAGTCCATTCTAACCTTCTCTTCGCGATGTCAGTACTAAATGCAAATTCTTTTAATGAACAATGTCTTTTAGTTTATTTCCAATAGCAAGAATTAACCATGAGTACTTGCAGGCGGCCATCCAGCACCAAGTGAACATACAGAACACAGGGAAGGTAAGTTGCCTGCATACTGTTCTTACTCACAGACATAACTACAGTCGACAAAGAAAGTTAATGATGAATTCTTGGATGGTCATCTCGCCGTGTATTTCAGTGCCTAAATTTACATTATTTTTTTTCCAGGATATTCAGGATGCGATGAGACTGAAGGTATGTGACAAGTGGAGACTAAAACGCACTGCAGTAAACATGCGCAATATATTTGACTAAATAAATACACACACACATATATTTATATATTTATATATTTATATATATATGAATATATATATATGTATATACATACATAATGTATGTATGTATGTATATGTATGTATGTATACACACACACACACACATACATACATACATACATACATATATATATATATATATATATATATGTATATATATAAATATATACATATATATATATATGTACATATACATATCAATATGTATATTATATATGTATATATAGATACCAATAGGTATGTATGTATAAATAATAATATATATGTGTGTATATGTATATACATGCACACATATACTTACATATATATATATATATATATATATATATATATATATATATATATATATATATATATATATATATATTTATGTATATATATATACATACACACACACACACACACACACACACACACACACACACACACACACACACACATATATATATATATATATATATATATATATATATATATATATATATATATATATATGCATGCATGTATCTATGCATATTTATAAATACATATGTGTACATATACACACAATGTAATTCGTATTCACTACTTCCAGCTTGCTATGGCGTAGGAGGCGGCATTATCATCCAGATAGACCAACAAGTCAACAGGCCTTGAGTCACTAGTTAAAAATTTATATGTTGATTTGCTGTTACTAGTCGCTCTGCAACCATGTATTCAAATAAACTGATTAATAAATAAGTAAATGAATAGACAAGGAAATGAATAAACAAATAAACAACATGCAAAGCTATCGGTCCTGCTGAAGCACAGTGTGATTCATGCGTTTTATTGTTTTTTCTTTCCTTATCAACTTTGAACTTTGAATCTTATTTTTTTGGGGTAAGAGTAAACAAAAAGTGTAAAATTAAAAATGGAAACACAGATTTGGTAAGCTATTAGTACGTTTAAAATAATAGCATATTTGGGTAAAATTCATCTCTGAAAAATAAGTGTTTCTTTTTTCGATGCTTGAAAGTCAATAAAAAATAGGCAAATCTGAGTTCTGTTTACTTTACCTTCCTCGTACTTTTCCCATGTTTCCTTACAGACAAGGTGGCCCGTCGCACGTGTCACGCCATTTGAAAACGAGCATCTGGAAATATACGGAGCCTTTCACACACAAGTGGCGTGACACGTCGCACTTGCCACGTCCGACGAGCTCGAGACGCCGGGAACCGACTTGTCCGATGTTTTCAGCGTGTGACCTGCCACTGTTGTCAGATCTTAATGAAGCCATTCTTATTCGACATTTTTAAAAGATAAAATAATATATGATTAAATGTGTGGCATACATGGAGTAGATTTAACACATTTGACTGCTACGCTCGCCCAGTGAGCGAAGCCTTCGATGAGGGTGACCACGCGCAGTCTTGCAGGAGGAAACAATGCGATGTGTGTCTGCTCTCATGCACGGCTATGCCTCTTCCAGACTATGAACCAAGCAATATCACATTTACACAAGCTGTGAACAAATACAATTGTTTGTTTGATACATCACCTCAGTACAACAATATCCTCCATGGTTGAGTGATCAAAATATTTCTTTGTAAAAAAAAAAAAAAAAAAAAAAAAAAAAAAAAAAAAAATCTGGGCATTCGACTGACTCCCTAGTCCAAATTCCTCCACTTGATTTCTCCAAGTGACAGAGATAATTTTCATAAGACTACTTAGGACTTATGTGTTTATCAAACTTTTCTGCCGCGCCAACATCTAGTGGCATTAGCGGCGAATTCAAAATATGGTGATAGGGTGAGGCTTGAGGACAGAGCCCCCGGATAAGGAAGTTTTCCAGATCCATTTATAAAAAAAGAAGAAGAAAAGAGAGAGAGAGAGAGAGAGAGAGAGAGAGAGAGAGAGAGAGAGAGAGAGAGAGAGAGAGAGAGAGAGAGAGAGAGAGAGAGAGAGAGAGAGTAAGAGAGAGAGAGAGAGAGAGAGAGAGAGAGTAAGAGAGAGAGAGAGAGAGAGAGAGGTGAGCTTGAGGACAGAGCCCCCGGATAAGGAAGTTTTCCAGATCCATTTATAAAAAAGAGAAGAAAGAGAGAGAGAGAGAGAGAGAGAGAGAGAGAGAGAGAGAGAGAGAGAGAGAGAGAGATAGAGATAGAGCGAGAGAGAGTGAGAGAGAGTAAGAGAGAGAGAGAGAGAGAGAGAGAGAGAGAGAGAGAGAGAGAGAGAGAGAGAGAGAGAGAGAGAGAGAGAGAGAGAGAGAGAGAGAGAGAGAGAGAGAGAAGAGAGAGAGAGAGAGAGAGAGAGAGAGAGAGAGAGAGAGAGAGAGAGAGAGAGAGAGAGAGAGAGAGAGAGAGAGAGAGAGAGAGAGAGAGAGAGAGAGAGAGAGAGTAAGAGAGAGAGAGAGAGAGAGAGAGAGAGAGAGAGAGAGAGAGAGAGAGAAATGCCAGACACCACAAGTCACACAGCACTACGATAAAGTATTGTGGTGAAAGGGTTAAACACGTGCTCCTGCTGCCCGACATTGACTTTCAGGTTCTGTATAACGACGTTCTGAAACATTAGCCCAGTGATTCGGTCCTTCCGAAGCACCCGCAGCCAGGCATACCAACCCCCCCCCCCCCTCCTACGGCACGTGTGGATTCTTTTGGTCATCAGACCCCCTTTGCGCCGATACTTTTGCGATCCATTATATATATATATATATATATATATATATATATATATATATATATATATACATACATATATACACACACATACATATATATGTATATATATGTATATATATACACACACACATATGTATATCAATATATCAATATATATATATAAATATATATATATATATATATATATATATATAGATAGATAGATAGATATATAGATATATATTTACACACACACACACACACACACACACACACACACTCACACACACACACACACACACACACACACACACACACACACACACATATATATATATATATATATATATATATATATATATTTACACATATATATGTATATGTATATATATGTATATATACATATATATATGTATACATATGTATGCATATGTTTATATATATATATGTATATATTATTTTATATATGTATATATGTAAGTATATATATGTATGTATATGTTGATATATATATATATGCATATATTAATTTATATCTGTATATATGTAAGTATATATATATATATATATATATATATATATATATATATATATATATATATATATATATATATGTATGTATATGAACCGTATTCATGTTGATAAATGTGGAAAGGTATGAATGAGACCGAATATCTTCACAATACAAGAAATGTATTTAACCGGTTTCGATTATATCTTCGTCAGAAATACATGTATTTCTGACAAAGATATAATCGAAACGGGTTAAATACATCTCTTGTATTGTGAAGATATTCGGTCTCATTCATACATGTCCACATGATTGTATATGTTTATATATATATATATATATATATATATATATATATATATATATATATATATATATATTAATTTATATATGTATATATATAAGTATATATATGTATTTTTGTATGTATAAATATACATATATACATATATATACATATATGTGTATATATCCATATATACATACATATGAACAAACACACACACACACACACACACACACATACATTTAGTCTAGCACTTAGTGCAATATAATAATTAATATCATCACTGTTACTAAATAATGCACCATGCAGTGTAGCACCATATTTAAACTTCCAATTTCTTCCAGTTTCAAAACAGGCAGAGGTGCTCCGCGCGCTCATCAGCCAGGTGTAGTTGAGTCCGCCCCCATAAATAGGGGCGGAGTCATAGGAAAGTGTAGCGCAACAGTTCTTGTCCGTGGAAATAAGGGGTCTTGGTTGAATATGGCAATATTAAATGCTTGGAATGTAAACATTACATATACGCCAATGAATAACTAGTCTGTGAATATATATGAAACAGGAGAAATGATTAAGAAAAAATACATCTGTATAAAATTCTATAGTACATAAGAACTGTTTGTACAAAAAGTAAAATATCACAGATACGAAAGTAAATTGACTATAAACCTTAATAATCTAAAAAATAAATATATAAATAAATAATAATAATAAAAGTGACATGGACAAAATTTCATCTCCATGGAAGTCGGTTACCATCATTTTGAAATAAAATCATGGTCTTACCTTCGCACAGACCATAATTAAGATCAAGTGAATTTATGAACTGAATTCATCATCAAAGAAACTCCAAAAGGAAGATATTATTAATGATTACACTTTTTCTTCACTTTCCACCTCAGGGTCTAGACAAGCAATCTCTTACGGCCTACCA
>NC_091557.1:34889140-34891640 GCF_042767895.1 Penaeus vannamei
GATAATAATAATAATAATAATAATAATAAATAAAAATAAATAGATTAAATTACAGGATTGCAAAATTACATTTTGAAAGCGTGGATAAAAGTATTATATAAAACATTTATCTCCTTACCAGAGAGTGTAATGGCGATGCCTCCTGTACCGGTCCCACTTTCTTCCGCGACAGCCCCGAAGTCATCGTGGAAATAGGGCGGACTGGGACGCACGTTCCTGATTTATACACGGTTGGAATGACTCGTCCCTTTTATGTTATCTATGTCTATATCTGAATTTGAATATGTATTCATTTATCTGTCAATACAAAGGTTCTTAATTTTATATATTTATATGTGTATTTATATGATTGTATGGATGTACGGACTATTGCCGTTTGCTGACAACTCTATCTTCAGATGTTTAACAATTTGTGATTACAGTTTTCCATTCTTTTGGTGCTTAGAATTTCCTTTGATATATACTTCATGTATACCAAGGCCACCCAAAGTTAATGGGCCTAAAAGATCATGATTCTTCTCAAGATTCTTTCTACTATTTACCACAGAACTGAATACGTTGAGAGTCTTGTCTGATAAGTGAGGGATTCTGGAATGTAACGATCAAATTATAATGCATTTCCCTGCAATAAGACTACACATCGGATGATATACAAACCCCTAGAAGAATCTGAGTCATGGCATGCTGCCCCAGCGCAATTAGCCTCAGCTAAGCTTTGGTTCGCCAGACCTGGGGAGACCCTGGCCCAGGTCCTGCTCATTTTTTCGCTGGCGGTGATGATCTGTATTTTACGATCCTCTCAGAAATGTTAATATTATGCTGTTCTAACACCATCAAAATGTGGCGAAACCAGCTTAGACGTGGCAATCCGAGAGGTGTTGACGGTAAGAGATTCCGAGACCGGCACTGTGTCTGGAACCGGATTTGACTTGAAAAGTAGATTCAGCCTCCTTGAGTCCTCGGCTTGACACGGGTCCTTCCATAGCGGATTAAGCTCACCTTACTGGTGCAAGGTTTCAGCTGCTACAGCACAGCTCTTCTCGCCCCGAAAACTTGCTGGCATTCATTAGACCGCCGCGATACCGGCAGTCAGTGACATCACCCAGTAGTGCCCATACTAAGCGTCTAGATAATTTATTTAATCACCTGGATCTCCTTTTAACAGAAGGGTGTTACAGTACATGGTCTTTTAAGCCTTTACCTAATGTGTGTGTGTGCGTGCGTAGAAGTATAAATAAATGATTTTTCTTGGTATATGAATAAGGTGTACCTGGACGGCGCCCCGTACACGAGCCCGGTGGGCGCGGTGGGCCGAGTGCCCGGGAGCTCCGTGCTGGCGTGGCGCTTCGAGGACTCCTGCATCCGTCTCGTGGGCGCGAGTGGGCTGGCGGTGAGAAGAGACATGTCGGAGCAATAACTGCATTTGGTTATTTCCGTAGAGATATACTGTATATATAAAGAGAGAATAGGTAGATGAATAAACAGACGTGTATATATACATACATACATAGTATACCCACACACATATACATATATACCTTTATATATATATATATATATATATATATATATATATATATATATATATGTATATATATATATATATACACATACACATACATATATATATGTATACATACATGTACACACACACACGCATATATATATACATACATATATATATATGTATACATACATGTACACACACACAGACATACACACATATATGTATGGATATATCTACACACACACATGCATCCATACATACACACACACACACACACACACACACACACACACACACACACACACACACACACACACACACATATATATATATATATATATATATATATATATATATATACACACACAAACACACACACACACACACACGACGACCTTCCTTCCCCTGCTTCCGTTGCATGCTGGAAAGTGGAGTGAACGATAGATAGATACAGAAAAAGAGGAGTAACTCCCGTGTACCCCCAGATGGAGGTGTGCGAGTACCACCGGTTCATGTGGTCCCATCCAGACATGTCGCCCTATTACGGTCTCTGCGGTTTCTTCGACGGCACATACGACGTGGAGGACGACTTCGAGGGCCGCGGGAACCTGACACTTCCGGTGGACTCCTATTCCGTACCGTCCTTTTCTACCATTTGGTTGGTGAGTTGGACTTAAAGCTGTTCTGGTTTTCAATAGTGATTGATAATAAAATCACCGATCTCTGAACAAGTGGAGTGTCTCTATGCTGGCCGATCATCTGTCTTATTGGACTTGCTTCCCTTCGATGATGCTCTGTGCAATGGAGCTTTCCAGAGTGATATTCAGAAATCAACAAAAGACGCACGCACGCTCACACACACGCGAACATACCCCCCCCCCATATATATATATATATATATATATATATATATATATATATATATATATATATATATATATATACATATATATATATATATATATATATATATATATATATATATGTAACCAT
>NC_091557.1:34901640-34906640 GCF_042767895.1 Penaeus vannamei
ATCTGGGAATTCATCCAGAATCAGCTGATCGCTACAGACCAGCTGATCCAAACAGCTGGCCATCATAATAGGATTTCTCTTTGTATCCATCGTCGGGTCAAGTCCTCAGGGTATTCTTCGTTCTTAAAAATGAACAATTTGTTCAATCTTGATGAATGTGCGCCTCCTCCTCGGGCGGCCCCGGGCTGAAAAGAACGGAGGTAATTTATGCTTATCCAATTTTTTTCTCAATTGTTTGTTCTCTCTCTCTCTCTCTCTCTCTCTCTCTCTCTCTCTCTCTCTCTCTCTCTCTCTCTCTCTCTCTCTCTCTCTCTCTCTCTCTCTCTCTCTCTCTCTCTCTCTCTCACCCAGACACACTGAGGTTACCAAGTTGATGTTAAAATATCTCCAACTCACCTATCGTCGTGTTCGGAGGCGCAATGGTCGTCAAGCTTTCAACATCTGTGGGGGGAATGAGCGTTAACCATTCACAGAAAGGAATTCGTTCTTAGATTTCTTGGTAACTAAATGCAAGCAATGACTTATTTTTCTGAACATGACCGCCGGTCTATGGAGTCACAAAAAAAAAAAAAAAAAAAAAAAAAACTGTTAAGTACACTTACTAAATCTACATTAAATCTAGAGCATATATGAAAAGAATCTATATTTTTCTACTTACCTATCAGCGTGGCTTCCATCTCGATAATCCTTGCAACAACATCAGCGACGGTTGTGTCCATGTATTCTTCAACGGCCGTCATGTTACCGTCAGTGGTACTATACAGCAAACAAAGGTCAAACGTACAAGCCTCTGTAAAAGGAGTATTGATGCATATTCAGGATGGAACTGAATGATAACTTCATCAACAGAAAAAGAAAATTTTAGTTTACCCCTCAAAGTGTATGTTGAAGAAAACTGTCACTAAAAATAAGAAAGGAGGGACTCAAACATTTGCAGCAAGTGACAGCATTATTGGTTGCTATATCAATGACAGTTTTGATTATAGTGCGTAGTGTTATTGGCAGCATTTGATACCCCAACTATAATGAGGGCATTGTCAAAGTTATTAAAAAAAAAAAAAAAAATGTTTGACCCTAAGTGCCTCTCCACCGTTCCCTCTTTTTTTTGTTACTGTTTGGCCCTAAGTGCTCCTCCACCTTGCCCTCTTTTGATTTTTTTTGTTCCTCTTTGACCCTACGTGCTCCTCCACCTTACCCATTTTTATTTATGTATTTTTGTTCATAAATTTCATCCCAAGTGCTCCTCCACCTTACCCATTTTTATTTATATATTTTGTTCATAAATGTCATCCCAAGTGCTCCTCCACCTTACCCATGAGAGCGTCGACCTCGTCTGTCTCCACCACCTGGCCCTCGTGCTGAACGAAGGGAACGCGCAGGCCGCAGATGGCTTCGAGCTCTAGAAGAGGTGCACAGGCCAGTCTGGGGGTGGGGGGTGGGGGAAAGGGGTGGGCGAAGGGGCGTGGTTGCGTTTAGTCGGGTAGTTATTGGTAAAGCTATATGATTATATATGCAGATGTATGACTTCATGCACTCACACACACATACACATACCCACACATACACACACACACACACACAAATCGATGTGCGTATATATGCGCAAATCACGCTATCCACATTCGCATGAGGGCAAACTAATACTTTTCGTTCAAAAGCTTCATTTCAACTTACTTCATTGTAAATGACATTTCTCTTGAATCGATGGCTGATCGGACATTCGGGCGAATTTTGTGTATCGGTCTGGCGAGGAAAAGAGTTAGATATCTTGCCTTTTCTCGACTTATTGAGGTCCTTTGTTTCCCTTCTCTCTCTCTCTCTCTCTCTCTCTCTCTCTCTCTCTCTCTCTCTCTCTCTCTCTCTCTCTCTCTCTCTCCCTCTCTCTCTCTCTCTCTCTCTCTCTTGCTCTCTCTCTCCATATCTCTCTCTCTCTCTGTCTCTCTCTCTCTCTCTCTCTCTCTCTCTCTATATATATATATATATATATATATATATATATATATATATATATATATTGCCATCAATATTTTTCTTTTTGTTTATTTTTTTTATGTTCCTTTTTTAGTGTTATGATTTCTTGACGTGCCTCCGTGATGGAAAAGAAATTTGTGTGTCTTCTTGCTCTCTCTCTCAAACTTCTCTTCCTTCTCTACCCCTCTGCTTTCTTTCTCTTACCTCCTTCCTCTCTTCCTATTTCACCCTATCATTTCTCCTCCTCGAAACCCTGCGTTTAATCCCCCCTCTCTCTTATACATCCATCTCTATCCATCCCTCTCTCCCTTCTTCTCCTCCGGTCTCTCTCCCTTGCTCTTCGTCCTATACTTCCTCTCCTTTCTTAATTCCTTCAATCCCCACCTCTTTTTCTACTTCTCTCACCTATTCTTTATTTCTTCCCCTCCTTTTCCTTCACATCCCCTGTCTCTCCTCCTTCTTATCCCCTTCCTACCCCTTCCCCCCTCTCTCCCTCCCTCTCTTAAACTTCTAACCCTCTCCCTTTCCTCTCTCCCTCCCCTTCTCAAATCCCTGCCTCCTTCTCCCCCTTCCTCACTCTCCCTCTCCTTCTCAAATCCCTAACTCCTTCTCCCCCTTCCTCTCTCCCTCTCCTTCTCAAATCCCTGCCTCCTTCTCCCCCTCCTTCTCAAATCCCTGCCTCCTTCTCCCCCTTTCCTCTCTCCCTCTCCTTCTCAAATCCCTGCCTCCTTCTCCCCCTTCCTCACTCTCCCCCTCCTTCTCAAATCCCTGCCTCCTTCTCTCCCTTTCCTCTCTCTCTCTCCTTCTCAAATCCCTGCCTCCTTCTCCCCCCTTCCTCTCTCCCTCTCCTTCTCAAATCCCTGCCTCCTTCTCCCCCTTTCCTCTCTCCCTCTCATTCTCAAATCCCTGCCTCCTTCTCCCCCTTCCTCACTCTCCCTTTCCTCTCTCTCTCTCCTTCTCAAATCCCTGCCTCCTTCTCCCCCTTCCTCACTCTACCCCTCCTTCTCAAATCCCTGCCTCCTTCTCCCCCTTTCCTCTCTCTCTCTCCTTCTCAAATCCCTGCCTCCTTCTCCCCCTTCCTCACTCTCCCTTTCCTCTCTCCCTCGCCTTCTCAAATCCCTACCTCCTTCTCAAATCCCTACCTCCTTCTCCCTTTCCTCTCTCCCTCTCCTTCTCAAATCCCTGCCTCCTTCTCCCCCTTTCCTCTCTCCCTCTCCTTCTCAAATCCCTGCCTCCTTCTCCCCCTTCCTCTCTCTCTCTCTCTCTCTCCCTTTCTTACCATCCACGAGTCTACAAATGTGTCCATGGAGTCCTCGATAGTTCCCGAGCGGCTTGTGAAGTCATCGTCTCGCGTGCCGGTGTTGGTTCCACAGATGCCGTAGTGGCCCGTGAGGTCCGGATGCAGCCACAGGAACACGTGGTTTTTCGAGACTTCCAACTGGAAAGAAGACGCCACCAAGGGGATTTATGTGGGGGAAGATGGCATTCCCAGGGGCGACTTTGCAAGGGTGGGTATCATACGAGCAATCTCGTTTGTATTACTATTGTTACTGGTATCGATGTTTTTTGGGTTTATCATTATGATTATTATTATCATTATCACTACTACTACTGCTACTACTATTACCACTGTTGTTATCATTAGCATTATTATCATTATCATTATTACTATCATCATTGTTATTATTATTATCATTATAATTATTACTATTAATATCATAATTATTATCACTATCGCTACCCTCGTCATCATTACCATCAATCTCACCGTCATCATCAAATCGTCCTTATCCTCATCAATATAGTAATATAAGTAGCTTTGAAGTGAAACCAGCAGTACCGTCACCACCATTTTCATAATCATCACGATACCACACAGACGAAAAAGACGAAAGTGCCCCACCACATCTCATTCTCCATCCAATCCCTCTATCCTACATCTCATCCCTTTATCCTACATCTCCTCCCTCTATCCTACATCCCATCCCTCTATCCTACATCTCATCCCTCTATCCTCCATCTCATCCCTCTATCCTACATCTCCTCCCTCTATCCTACATCTCCTCCCTCTATCCTACATCTCATCCCTCTATCCTACATCTCCTCCCTCTATCCTACATCTCCTCCCTCTATCCTACATCTCCTCCCTCTATCCTACATCTCCTCCCTCTATCCTACATCTCATCCCTCTATCCTACATCTCCTCCCTCTATCCTACATCTCCTCCCTCTATCCTACATCTCATCCCTCTATCCTACATCTTCTCCCTCTATCCTACATCTCCTCCCTCTATCCTACATCTCATCCCTCTATCCTACATCTCATCCCTCTATCCTACATCTCATCCCTCTATCCTCCATCTCATCCCTCTATCCTACATCTCCTCCCTCTATCCTACATCTCCTCCCTCTATCCTACATCTCCTCCCTCTATCCTACATCTCCTCCCTCTATCCTACATCTCCTCCCTCTATCCTACATCTCCTCCCTCTATCCTACATCTCCTCCCTCTATCCTACATCTCATCCCTCTATCCTACATCTCATCCCTCTATCCTACATCTCCTCCCTCTATCCTACATCTCCTCCCTCTATCCTACATCTCCTCCCTCTATCCTACATCTCCTCCCTCTATCCTACATCTCCTCCCTCTATCCTACATCTCATCCCTCTATCCTACATCTCATCCCTCTATCCTACATCTCATCCCTCTATCCTACATCTCATCCCTCTATCCTACATCTCACCCCTCTATCCTCCATCTCATCCCTCTATCCTACATCTCCTCCCTCTATCCTACATCTCCTCCCTCTATCCTACATCTCCTCCCTCTATCCTACATCTCCTCCCTCTATCCTACATCTCCTCCCTCTATCCTACATCTCATCCCTCTATCCTACATCTCATCCCTCTATCCTACATCTCATCCCTCTATCCTACATCTCCTCCCTCTATCCTACATCTCATCCCTCTATCCTACATCTCATCCCTCTATCCTACATCTCATCCCTCTATCCTACATCTCCTCCCT
>NC_091557.1:34916640-34949140 GCF_042767895.1 Penaeus vannamei
GTACTGCAGTCGTGGTATCTGAAGCTGTGCTTGTTTGTGCTACTACAGTCGTGGTATCTGAAGCAGTGCTTGTGTGTGGTACTACAGTCGTGGTATCTGAAGCAGTACTTGTTTGTGGTACTGCAGTCGTGGTATCTGAAGCTGTGCTTGTTTGTGGTACTACAGTCGTGGTATCTGAAGCAGTGCTTGTTTGTGGTACTATGGTCGTGGTATCTGAAGCAGTACTTGTTTGTGGTACTGCAGTCGTGGTATCTGAAGCAGTACTTGTTTCTGCTACTACAGTCGTGGTATCCGATGCAGTGCTTGTTTGTGGTACTATAGTCGTGGTATCTGAAGCAGTAGTTGTTTGTGGTACTGCAGTCGTGGTATCTGAAGCAGTGCTTGTTTGTGGTACTATAGTCGTGGTATCTGAAGCAGTACTTGTTTCTGCTACTACAGTCGTGGTATCTGAAGCAGTAGTTGTTTGTGGTACTGCAGTCGTGGTATCTGAAGCAGTACTTGTTTGAGGTACTACAGTCGTGGTATCCGATGCAGTGCTTGTTTGTGGTACTAAAGTCGTGGTATCTGAAGCAGTAGTTGTTTGTGGTACTGCAGTCGTGGTATCCGATGCAGTGCTTGTTTGTGGTACTAAAGTCGTGGTATCTGAAGCAGTAGTTGTTTGTGGTACTACAGTCGTGGTATCTGAAGCAGTACCTGTTTGAGGTACTACAGTCGTGGTATCTGATGCAGTAGTTGTTTGTGGTACTACAGTCGTGGTATCTGAAGCAGTACTTGTTTGTGGTACTGCAGTCGTGGTATCTGAAGCAGTACTTGTTTGAGGTACTACAGTCGTGGTATCTGATGCAGTAGTTGTTTCTGGTACTACAGGCGTGGTATCTGAAGCAGTGCTTGTTTGTGGTACTACAGTCGTGGTATCTGAAGCAGTACTTGTTTGTGGTACTGCAGTCGTGGTATCTGAAGCAGTGCTTGTTTGTGGTACTATAGTCATGGTATCTGAAGCAGTACTTGCTTGAGGTACTGCAGTCGTGGTATATGAAGCAGTGCTTGTTTGTGGTACTATAGTCGTGGTATCTGAAGCAGTACTTGCTTGAGGTACTGCAGTCGTGGTATCTGAAGCAGTACTTGTTTGTGGTACTACAGTCGTGGTATCTGAAGCAGTACTTGTTTGTGGTACTGCAGTCGTGGTATCTGAAGCAGTGCTTGTTTGTGGTACTACAGTCGTGGTATCTGAAGCAGTACTTGCTTGAGGTACTGCAGTCGTGGTATCTAAAGCAGTACTTGTTTGTGGTACTACAGTCGTGGTATCTGAAGCTGTACTTGTTTGTGGTACTATAGTCGTGGTATCTGAAGCAGTACTTGTTTGAGGTACTATAGTCGTGGTATCTGAAGCAGTACTTGTTTGTGGTACTACAGTCGTGGTATCTGAAGCAGTACTTGTTTGTGGTACTACAGTCGTGGTATCTAAAGCAGTACTTGTTTGAGGTACTATAGTCGTGGTATCTGAAGCAGTAGTTGTTTGTGGTACTACAGTCGTGGTATCTGAAGCTGTACTTGTTTGTGGTACTATAGTCGTGGTATCTGAAGCAGTACTTGCTTGAGGTACTGCAGTCGTGGTATCTAAAGCAGTAGTTGTTTGTGGTACTACAGTCGTGGTATCTGAAGCAGTACTTGTTTGTGGTACTATAGTCGTGGTATCTGAAGCAGTACTTGCTTGAGGTACTGCAGTCGTGGTATCTGAAGCAGTACTTGTTTGTGGTACTACAGTCGTGGTATCTGAAGCAGTACTTGTTTGTGGTACTATAGTCGTGGTATCTGAAGCAGTACTTGTTTGAGGTACTGCAGTCGTGGTATCTGAAGCAGTACTTGTTTGTGGTACTGCAGTCGTGGTATCTGAAGCAGTACTTGTTTGTGGTACTACAGTCGTGGTATCTGAAGCAGTACTTGTTTGTGGTACTGCAGTCGTGGTATCTGAAGCAGTACTTGTTTGTGGTACTGCAGTCGTGGTATCTGAAGCAGTGCTTGTTTGTGGTACTATAGTCGTGGTATCTGAAGCAGTACTTGCTTGAGGTACTGCAGTCGTGGTATCTGATGCAGTACTTGTTTGTGGTACTACAGTCGTGGTATCTGAAGCAGTACTTGTTTGTGGTACTATAATCGTGGTATCTGAAGTAGTATTTGTTTGAGGTACTGCAGTCGTGGTATCTGAAGCAGTACTTGTTTGTGGTACTACAGTTGTGGTATCTGAAGCAGTACTTGTTTGTGGTACTACAGTCGTGGTATCTGAAGCAGTACTTGTTTGTGGTACTATAGTCGTGGTATCTGAAGCAGTACTTGTTTGAGGTACTGCAGTCGTGGTATCTGAAGCAGAGCTTGTTTGTGGTACTACAGTCGTGGTATCCGATGCAGTGCTTGTTTGTGGTACTACAGTCGTGGTATCTGAAGCAGTAGTTGTTTGAGGTACTACAGCCGTGGTATCTGAAGCAGTGCTTGTTTGTGGTACTACAGTCGTGGTATCTGAAGCAGTACTTGTTTGTGGTACTACAGTCGTGGTATCTGAAGCAGTGCTTGTTTTTGCTACTACAGTCGTGGTATCTGAAGCAGTACTTGTTTCTGCTACTATAGTCGTGGTATCTGGTGCAGTGCTTGTTTGTGGTACTACAGTCGTGGTATCTGAAGCAGTAGTTGTTTCTGCTACTACAGTCGTGGTATCTGAAGCAGTACTTGTTTGTGGTAATATAGTCGTGGTATCTGAAGCAGTACTTGTTTGAGGTACTGCAGTCGTGGTAGCTGAAGCAGAGCTTGTTTGTGGTACTACAGTCGTGGTATCCGATGCAGTGCTTGTTTGTGGTACTACAGTCGTGGTATCTGAAGCAGCAGTTGTTTGAGGTACTACAGCCGTGGTATCTGAAGCAGTGCTTGTTTGTGGTACTGCAGTCGTGGTATCTGAAGCAGTACTTGTTTCTGCTACTACAGTCGTGGTATCTGAAGCAGTAGTTGTTTGTGGTACTACAGTCGTGGTATCTGAAGCAGAGCTTGTTTGTGGTACTACAGTCGTGGTATCCGATGCAGTGCTTGTTTGTGGTACTACAGTCGTGGTATCTGAAGCAGCAGTTGTTTGAGGTACTACAGTCGTGGTATCTGAAGCAGTGCTTGTTTGTGGTACTACAGTCGTGGTATCTGAAGCAGTGCTTGTTTTTGCTACTACAGTCGTGGTATCTGAAGCAGTGCTTGTTTTTGCTACTACAGTCGTGGTATCTGAAGCAGTACTTGTTTCTGCTACTATAGTCGTGGTATCTGAAGCAGTGCTTGTTTGTGGTACTACAGTCGTGGTATCTGAAGCAGTAGTTGTTTCTGCTACTACAGTCGTGGTATCTGAAGCAGTAGTTGTTTGAGGTACTACAGTCGTGGTATCTGAAGCAGTGCTTGTTTGTGGTACTACAGTCGTGGTATCTGAAGCAGTACTTGTTTGTGGTACTACAGTCGTGGTATCTGAAGCAGTACTTGTTTGTGGTACTACAGTCGTGGTATCTGAAGCAGTGCTTGTTTGTGGTACTACAGTCGTGGTATCTGAAGCAGTACGTGTTTGAGGTACTGCAGTCGTGGTATCTGAAGCAGTACTTGTTTGTGGTACTATAGTCGTGGTATCTAAAGCAGTACTTGTTTGAGGTACTGCAGTCGTGGTATCTGAAGCAGTACTTGCTTGAGGTACTGCAGTCGTGGTATCTGAAGCAGTGCTTGTTTGTGGTACTATAGTCGTGGTATCTGAAGCAGTACTTGTTTGTGGTACTATAGTCGTGGTATCTGAAGCAGGACTTGATTGAGGTACTGTAGTCGTGGTATCTGAAGCAGTACTTGTTTGTGGTACTATAGTCGTGGTATCTGAAGCAGTACTTGTTTGTGGTACTATAGTCGTGGTATCTGAAGCAGGACTTGATTGAGGTACTGTAGTCGTGGTATCTGAAGCAGTACTTGTTTGTGGTACTATAGTCGTGGTATCTGAAGCAGTACTTGTTTGAGGTACTGCAGTCGTGGTATCTGAAGCAGTGCTTGTTTGAGGTACTGCAGTCGTGGTATCTGAAGCAGTACTTGTGTGTGGTACTGCAGTCGTGGTATCTGAAGCAGTACTTGTTTGTGGTACTATAGTCGTGGTATCTGAAGCAGTACTTGTTTGTG
Organism: Penaeus vannamei; assembly: GCF_042767895.1. Lineage (NCBI taxonomy): Eukaryota > Metazoa > Arthropoda > Malacostraca > Decapoda > Penaeidae > Penaeus > Penaeus vannamei. The sequence goes on from NC_091557.1 coordinate 34,920,814, forward strand.
GTAGTACAGTCGTGGTATCTAAAGTAGTACTTGTTTGTGGTACTGCAGTCGTGGTATCTGAAGCAGTACTTGTTTGAGGTACTATAGTCGTGGTATCTGAAGCAGTACTTGTTTGTGGTACTACAGTCGTGGTATCTGAAGCAGTACTTGTTTCTGCTACTACAGTCGTGGTATCTGAAGCAGTACTTGTTTGTGGTACTGCAGTCGTGGTATCTGAAGCAGTACTTGTTTCTGCTACTACAGTCGTGGTATCCGAAGCAGTACTTGTTTCTGCTAGTACAGTCGTGGTATCCGAAGCAGTACTTGTTTCTGCTACTACAGTTGTGGTATCTGAAGCAGTACTTGTTTCTGCTACTACAGTTGTGGTATCTGAAGCAGTACTTGTTTCTGCTACTACAGTCGTGGTATCTGAAGCAGTACTTGTTTCTGCTACTACAGTTGTGGTATCTGAAGCAGTACTTGTTTCTGCTACTACAGTTGTGGTATCTGAAGCAGTACTTGTTTCTGCTACTACAGTTGTGGTATCTGAAGCAGTACTTGTTTCTGCTACTACAGTCGTGGTATCTGAAGCAGTACTTGTTTCTGCTACTACAGTCGTGGTATCCGAAGCAGTACTTGTTTCTGCTAGTACAGTCGTGGTATCCGAAGCAGTACTTGTTTCTGCTACTACAGTTGTGGTATCTGAAGCAGTACTTGTTTCTGCTACTACAGTCGTGGTATCTGATGCAGTACTTGTTTCTGCTACTACAGTTGTGGTATCTGAAGCAGTACTTGTTTCTGCTACTACAGTCGTGGTATCCGAAGCAGTACTTGTTTCTGCTAGTACAGTCGTGGTATCCGAAGCAGTACTTGTTTCTGCTACTACAGTTGTGGTATCTGAAGCAGTACTTGTTTCTGCTACTACAGTTGTGGTATCTGAAGCAGTACTTGTTTCTGCTACTACAGTCGTGGTATCTGAAGCAGTACTTGTTTCTGCTACTACAGTCGTGGTATCCGAAGCAGTACTTGTTTCTGCTAGTACAGTCGTGGTATCCGAAGCAGTACTTGTTTCTACTACTACAGTTGTGGTATCTGAAGCAGTACTTGTTTCTGCTACTACAGTCGTGGTATCTGAAGCAGTACTTGTTTCTGCTACTACAGTCGTGGTATCTGAAGCAGTACTTGTTTGTGGTACTACAGTCGTGGTATCTGAAGCAGTACTTGTTTGTGGTACTACAGTTGTGGTATCTGAAGCAGTACTTGTTTGTGGTACTGCAGTCGTGGTATCTGAAGCAGTGCTTGTTTGTGGTACTACAGTCGTGGTATACGATGCAGTACTTGTTTGTGATACTACAGTCGTGGTATCTGAAGCAGTACTTGTTTGTGGTACTACAGTCGTGGTATCTGAAGCAGTACTTGTTTGTGGTACTACAGTCGTGGTATCTGAAGCAGTACTTGTTTGTGGTACTACAGTCGTGGTATCTGAAGCAGTACTTGTTTGTGGTACTACAGTCGTGGTATCTGAAGCAGTACTTGTTTGTGGTACTACAGTCGTGGTATCTGAAGCAGTACTTGTGTGTGGTACTACAGTCGTGGTATCTGAAGCAGTACTTGTTTGTGATACTACAGTCGTGGTATCTAAAGCAGTACTTGTTTGTGGTACTACAGTCGTGGTATCTGAAGCAGTACTTGTTTGTGGTACTACAGTCGTGGTATCTGAAGCAGTACTTGTTTGTGGTACTACAGTCGTGGTATCTGAAGCAGTATTTGTTTGTGGTACTACAGTCGTGGTATCTGAAGCAGTACTTGTTAGTGGTACTATAATCGTGGTATCCGATGCAGTGCTTGTTTGTGGTACTGCAGTCGTGGTATCTGAAGCAGTACTTGTTTCTGCTACTACAGTCGTGGTATCTGAAGAAGTACTTGTTTGTGGTACTACAGTCGTGGTATCTGAAGCAGTACTTGTTTGTGGTACTACAGTCGTGGTATCTGAAGCAGTACTTGTGTGTGGTACTACAGTCGTGGTATCTGAAGCAGTACTTGTTTGTGGCACTACAGTTGTGGTATCTGAAGCAGTACTTGTTTGTGGTACTACAGTCGTGGTATCTGAAGCAGTACTTGTTTGTAGCACTACAGTCGTGGTATCTGAAGCAGTACTTGTTTGTGGTACTACAGTCGTGGTATCTGAAGCAGTACTTGTTTGTGGTACTACAGTCGTGGTATCTGAAGCAGTACTTGTTTGTGGTACTACAGTCGTGGTATCTGAAGCAGTACTTGTTTGTGGCACTACAGTTGTGGTATTTGAAGCAGTACTTGTTTGTGGTACTACAGTCGTGGTATCTGAAGCAATACTTGTTTGTGGCACTACAGTCGTGGTATCTGAAGCAGTACTTGTTTGTGGTACTACAGTCGTGCTATCTGAAGCAGTACTTGTTTGTGGCACTACAGTTGTGGTATCTGAAGCAGTAGTTGTTTGTGGTACTACAGTCGTGGTATCTGAAGCAGTACTTGTTTGTGGCACTACAGTCGTGGTATCTGAAGCAGTACTTGTTTGTGGTACTACAGTCATGGTATCTGAAGCAGTACTTGCTTGAGGTACTACAGTCGTGGTATCTGAAGCAGTACTTGTTTTTGGCACTACAGTTGTGGTATCTGAAGCAGTACTTGTTTGTGGTACTGCAGTCGTGGTATCTGAAGCAGTACTTGTGTGTGGTACTACAGTCGTGGTATCTGAAGCAGTACTTGTTTGTGGTACTACAGGCGTGGTATCTGAAGCAGTACTTGTTTGTGGTACTACAGTCGTGGTATCTGAAGCAGTACTTGTTTGTGGTACTTCAGTCGTGGTATCTGAAGCAGTACTTGTTTGAGGTACTACAGTCGTGGTATCTGAAGCAGTACTTGTTTGTGGTACTACAGTCGTGGTATCTGAAGCAGTACTTGTTAGTGGTACTATAGTCGTGGTATCTGAAGCAGTACTTGTTTGTGGTACTGCAGTCGTGGTATCTGAAGCAGTACTTGTTTGTGGTACTACAGTCGTGGTATCTGAAGCAGTACTTGTTTGTGGTACTACAGTCGTGGTATCTGAAGCAGTACTTGTTTGGGGTACTACAGTCGTGGTATCTGAAGCAGTACTTGTTTGTGGTACTACAGTCATGGTATCTGAAGCAGTACTTGTTAGTGGTACTATAGTCGTGGTATCTGAAGCAGTGCTTGTTTGTGCTACTATAGTCGTGGTATCTGAAGCAGTACTTGTTTGTGGTACTAGAGTCGTGGTATCTGAAGCAGTACTTGTTAGTGGTACTATAGTCGTGGTATCTGAAGCAGTACTTGTTTGAGGTACTATAGTCGTGGTATCTGAAGCAGTACTTGTTTGTGGTACTACAGTCGTGGTATCTGAAGCAGTACTTGTTTGTGGTACTACAGTCGTGGTATCTGAAGCAGTACTTGTTTGTGGTACTACAGTCGTGGTATCTGAAGCAGTACTTGTTAGTGGTACTATAGTCGTGGTATCTGAAGCAGTACATGTTTGAGGTACTTTAGTCGTGGTATCTGAATCGGTACTTGTCAGTGGTACTACAGTCGTGGTATCTGAAGCAGTACTTGTTAGTGCTACTATTGTCGTGGTATCTGAAGCAGTACTTGTTTGAGGTACTATAGTCGTGGTACCTGAAGCGGTACTTGTCAGTGGTAATACAGTCGTGGTATCTGAAGCAGTACTTGTTTGTGGTACTACAGTCGTGGTATCTGAAGCAGTACTTGTTTGTGGTACTACAGTCGTGGTATCTGAAGCAGTACTTGTTTGTGGTACTACAGTCGTGGTATCTGAAGCAGTACTTGTTTCTGCTACTACAGTCGTGGTATCTGAAGCAGTACTTGTTTCTGCTACTACAGTCGTGGTATCTGATGCAGTAGTTGTTTCTGCTACTACAGTCGTGGTATCTGAAGCAGTACTTGTTTGAGGTACTTTAGTCGTGGTATCTGAAGCGGTACTTGTCAGTGGTACTACAGTCGTGGTATCTGAAGCAGTACTTGTTAGTGCTACTATAGTCGTGGAATCTGAAGCAGTACTTGTTTGAGGTACTATAGTCGTGGTATCTGAAGCGGTACTTGTTAGTGGTAATACAGTCGTGGTATCTGAAGCAGTACTTGTTTGTGGTACTACAGTCGTGGTATCTGAAGCAGTACTTGTTTGTGGTACTACAGTCGTGGTATCGGAAGCAGTGCTTGTTTGTGGTACTACAGTCGTGGTATCTGAAGCAGTACTTGTTAGTGGTACTATAGTCGTAGTATCTGAAGCAGTACTTGTTTGTGGTACTGCAGTCGTGGTATCTGAAGCAGTGCTTGTTTGTGCTACTATAGTCGTGGTATCTGAAGCAGTACTTGTTTGTGGTACTATAGTCATGGTATCTGAAGCAGTACTTGTTTCTGCTACTATAGTCGTGGTATCTGAAGCAGTATTTGTTTCTGCTATTATAGTCGTGGTATCTGAAGCAGTACTTGTTTCTGCTACTATAGTCGTGGTATCTGAATCAGTACTTGTTTGTGGTACTATAGTCATGGTATCTGAAGCAGTACTTGTTTCTGCTATTATAGTCGTGGTATCTGAAGCAGTACTTGTTTCTGCTATTATAGTCGTGGTATCTGAAGTAGTGCTTGTTTGTGGTAATACAGACGTGATGTTTGTCGTTGCAATTTGCGTTACAACTGTAGCCGTAGCTGGAGAAGTGGTTGCCTCTGAGGCTGAGGTCGTTATCTGTGGAGCTGAGGTCGTACGTGTGGCAGAAGTAGTTGTTGTCTGCGGAGCTAAAGTCCTTGTGGTATGTGTAGTGCTTATTGGTGTGGCTGACGTTGTAGGAGTAACTGAAATAAAAATTCAGCTGGGAATGATAGGCAGTAGTAGATGTACCAGAGTATATAAGTGATTTTATTTATGTAGTGTTGCATTCCCATCTTTGTGTAACGTGCTTCGGCGAAATTAGCGGGTTTCATGATTCATGTTTGCAATCATCAATATATCGTGATGTGATGGATTTTTCACTAAATTGACATTGGAAAAGTTGTACTTTATGTCAAGTCAGTAAGCAATGTAGTGAAGTATTAGTGGCGCAGACTGCAGTATGTAGGGTAGGCCAAATGCTCAACAATTATTATTATTAAATATTGAATTGTGTGAGTTTATTGTAACTGCAGCTGAATGCATTTGTTGCTACTGAACCATACGTCCTTGGAATTGCAAATAATCCCACTTTAAAATAAGCGAAAAAGTCCTTCAGAGAAAGACTGACCTTGACTTGTCCGAAGTGTTGACAACTGAAAACAACGAGGGAAAAAGTGGAAAAAGATTCAGCACACAAAATATACAAACCTGTTACTGTTGGAGGCTCTGGTGTAGTTGTAGTAGCTTCAGTTGTACTTGTCTGAGGAGCTGAAGTGGTGGTAGTTGCTGAAACAGAAATTGTTTGAGGTTCAGAAGTGGTTGTGGTACCCGCAGTACCGGTTGTTCCAGGTTCTGAAATGGTTGTGATACCTGAACTAGCGGTTGTTTGAGGTTCAGAAGTGGTAGATGAAGCAGTTGTTTCAGGTTCTGAATTGGTAGTGGTAACTGAAGAAGCAGATGTTTCAAGTTCTGAAGTGGTTGTGGTACCTGGAAAAGCAGTTGTTTCAGGTTCTAAAGTGGTTGTTACACCTGAAGTAACGGTTGCTTCAGGTCCTGAAGTGGCTGTGGTAGCTGAAGTAATGGTTGTATCAGGTTCTGATGTGATTGTGCTAACTGAAGTTGTTTCAGGTCTAGAAGTGGTTGTGATAGCTGAAGTAACGGTTGTTTCAGGTCTAGAAGTGGTTGTGGTAGCTGAAGAAGCGGTTGTTTCAGGTCCTGAAGTGGTTGTGGCACCTGAAGTTGTTTCAGGTCCTGAAGTGGTTGTGGTACCTGAAGTAACGGTTGTATCTGGTTCTGAAGTGGTTGTGGTAACTGAAGTTGTTTCAGGTCTTAAAGTGGTTGTGGTAGCTGAAGTAACACTTGTTTCAGGTTCTGAAGTGGTTGTGGTAGCTGAAGAAGCGGTTGTTTCAGGTTCTGAAGTGGTTGTAGTACCTGAAGAAGCGGTTGTTTCAGGTTCTGAAGTGGTTGTGGTAGCTGAAGTAATGGTTGTATCAGGTTCTGATGTGGTTGTGGTAACTGAAGTTGTTTCAGGTCCTGAAGTGGTTGTGATAGCTGAAGTAACGGTTGTTTCAGGTCTAGAAGTGGTTGTGGCAGCTGAAGAAGCGGTTGTTTCAGGTCCTGAAGTGGTGGCACCTGAAGTTGTTTCAGGTCCTGAAGTGGTTGTGGTACCTGAAGTAACGGTTGTATCTGGCTCTGAAGTGGTTGTGGTAACTGAAGTTGTTTCAGGTCCTAAAGTGGTTGTGATAGCTGAAGTAACACTTGTTTCAGGTTCTGAAGTGGTTGTGGTAGCTGAAGAAGCGGTTGTTTCAGGTTCTGAAGTGGTTGTGGTAGCTGAAGTAATGGTTGTAGCAAGTTCTGATGTGGTTGTGGTAACTGAAGTTGTTTCAGGTCCTGAAGTGGTTGTTACAGCTGAAGTAACGGTTGTTTCAGGTCTAGAAGTGGTTGTGGCAGCTGAAGAAGTGGTTGTTTCATGTCCTGAAGTAGTTCTGGTAGCTGAAGTTGTTTCAGGTCCTGAAGTGGTTGTGGTACCTGAAGTAACGGTTGTATCTGGTTCTGAAGTGGTTGTGGTAACTGAAGTTGTTTCAGGTCTTAAAGTGGTTGTGATAGCTGAAGTAACACTTGTTTCAGGTTCTGAAGTGGTTGTGGTACCTGAAGCAGTTGTTTCAGGTTCTGAAGTGGTTGTAGTACCTGAAGAAGCGGTTGTTTCAGGTTCTGAAGTGGTTGTGGTAGCTGAAGTAATGGTTGTATCAGGTTCTGATGTGGTTGTGGGAACTGAAGTTGTTTCAGGTCCTGAAGTGGTTGTGATAGCTGAAGTAACAGTTGTTTCAGGTCTAGAAGTGGTTGTGGTAGCTGAAGAAGCGGTTGTTTCAGGTCCTGAAGTGGTTGTGGCACCTGAAGTTGTTTCAGGTCCTGAAGTGGTTGTGGTACCTGAAGTAACGGTTGTATCTGGTTCTGAAGTGGTCGTGGTAACTGAAGTTGTTTCAGGTCCTAAAGTGGTTGTGATAGCTGAAGTAACACTTGTTTCAGGTTCTGAAGTGGTTGTGGTAGCTGAAGAAGCGGTTGTTTCAGGTTCTGAAGTGGTTGTAGTACCTGAAGAAGCGGTTGTTTCAGGTTCTGAAGTGGTTGTGGTAGCTGAAGTAATGGTTGTATCAGGTCCTGAAGTGGTTGTGACAGCTGAAGTAACGGTTGTTTCAGGTCTAGAAGTGGTTGTGGCAGCTGAGGAAGCGGTTGTTTCAGGTCCTGATGTGGTTGTGGCACCTGAAGTTGTTTCAGGTCCTGAAGTGGTTGTGGTAGCTGAAGTAACGGTTGTATCTGGCTCTGAAGTGGTTGTGGTAACTGAAATTGTTTCAGGTCCTAAAGTGGTTGTGATAGCTGAAGTAACACTTGTTTCAGGTTCTGAAGTGGTTGTGGTAGCTGAAGGAGCGGTTGTTTCAGGTCCTGAAGTGGTTGTAGTACCTGAAGAAGCGGTTGTTTCAGGTTCTGAAGTGGTTGTGGTACCTGAAGAAGCAGTTGTTTCAGGTTCTGAAGTGGTTGTGGTACCTGAAGTAACGGTTGTTTCAGGTTCTGAAGTGGTTTTGGTAACTGAAGAGGTTGTTTCAGGTCCTGAAGTGGTTGTGGTAGCTGAAGTCATGGTTGTTTCAATTTCTGAAGTGGTTTTGGTAACTGAAGAGGTTGTTTCAGGTTCTGAAGTGGTTGTGGTAGCTGAAGTCATGAATGTTTCAGTTTCTGAAGTGGTTTTGGTAACTGAAGAGGTTGTTTCAGGTTCTGAAGTGGTTGTGGTAGCTGAAGTTGTTTCAGGTTCTGGAGTGGTTGTGGTACCTGAAGAAGCAGTTGTTTCAGGTTCTGAAGTGGTTGTAGTAGCAGAAGTAACGGTTGTGGTACCTGAAAAAGAGGGTTTAGGTTCTAAAGTAGCTGTGGTAGCTGAAATAACGGTTGTTTCAGGTTCTGATGTGGTTGTGGTAGCTGAAGCAGTGGTTGTTTCGGGTGTTGAAGTGATTGTACCTGATGTAACAGTTGTTTGATGTTCTGAAGTGGTTATGGAAACTGGGGTAGTGGTAGTGATAACTGAAGTTGTACTTGTCTGAGGAACTGAAGTCGTAGCAGCTGAAGTAGTAGTTGCCTCAGGGACTGCAGTTGTGGTTCTTGTAGTAGCATCAGTAGTTGTACCTGTAAAAATAGATACCGGTGTTGAGGTCATTGCTGTAGCTGAAGTCAGAAAAGCTATTGAGTGCTAGTGACTAATGTGATCAGCACAGATGTACTTTACATAAAACCACAATTAGGTATCGAAAGGAACAAATTACAAGATTTGTTTTTATACACTAAAAACTCAATAAAATATCGCGGTTCATGTTGTTCATCTGTTACACTTATTCAAGTATTGGGATGTAATGACTTTGTATTTATTAATTCTAATCAATAGTACTGTATAACATGATAATAATCTATGGCAATGGAGTTATAATGACCTAGCATGAGGCCAAATCCTCAACATTTAATACTACTTCAGTAACATTAAAAGATGAAAGATCAGTGTAAATCCTGGGGCATAAATATGTTTCTTGAATTTCAAAGGACACAAGAAAAGAGTTTATTAAGAAAAATGGCTCACCTGAATTGCAAATAATTGAACGAAAAATGGATAAATAAAAGATAAATAAAAATGATAACAAAAAAGAAGTGGACATAGCAGGTACAAACCTGTTGTTTGTGTTTCTGAGGGAGTTGTGGAAGCTGAGGTTATAAATGTCTGAGGAGCTGAAGTCGTGGTAGTACCTATAGTGGTTGTAATTGAGGTAATTGAAATAGTGGTTGTTTCAGGTTCTGAAGTGGTTATGGTAGCTTTAGTAGTCGTTATTTCAGGTTCTGAAGTGGTTGTGGTAGATGAAGCAGTGGTTATTTGGGGTTCTGAAGTGGTTGTAACTGAAGCAGTGGTTGATTGAAGTTCTGAAGCAGTGGTTGTTTGAGATTCTGAAAGAGTTGTAGCTGAAGCAGTAGTTTGAGGTTCTGAAGTAGTGGTTGTTTGAATTTCTGAAGTGGTTGTGGTTGCTGAAGCAATGGTTGTTAAGGGTTCTGAAGTGGTTGTGGTAGCTGAAGCAGTGGTTGTTAAGGGTTCTGAAGTGGTTGTGGTAGTTGAAGCAGTGGTTGATTGAGGTTCTGAAGTAGTGGTTCCTGAAGCAATTGTCAGAGGTTCTGAAGTGGTTGTGGTAACTGAAGCAGTGGTTGAAAGGGTTGTAGCTGAAACAGTGGTTGTTTGAGTTTCTGAAGGGGTTGTAGCTGAAACAATGGTTGTTTGAGTTTCTGAAAGGGTTGTAGCTGAAACAGTGGTTGTTTGAGTTTCTGAAAGGGTTGTAGCTGAAACAGTGGTTGTTTGAGGTTCTGAAGGGGTTGTGGTTGCTGAAGCAATGGTTGTTTGAGTTTCTGAAGTAATGGTTGCTGAAGCAGTGGTTGTTTGAGGTTCTGAAGTAGTGGTTACTGAAGCAGTGCTTATTAGAGGTTCTGAAGTAGTGGTTGATTGAGGTTCTGAAGTAGTGGTTGCTGAAGCAGTGGTTGATTGAGGTTCTGAATTAGTGGTTGCTGAAACAGTTGTTGTCTGAGGTTCTGAAGTGGTTGTGGTTGCTGAAGCAGTTGTTGTCTGAGGTTCTGAAGTGGTTGTGGTTGCTGAAGCAATGGTTGATTGAGGTTCTGAAGTAGTGGTTGCTGAAGCAGTTGTTGTCTGAGGTTCTGAAGTGGTTGTGGTTGCTGAAGCAGTTGTTGTCTGAGGTTCTGAAGTGGATGTGGTTGCTGAAGCAATGGTTGATTGAGGTTCTGAAGTAGTGGTTGCTGAAGCAGTTGTTGTCTGAGGTTCTGATGTGGTTGTGGTAGCTGAAGCAGTTGTTGTCTGAGGTTCTGAAGTGGTTGTGGTTGCTGAAGCAATGGTTGATTGAGGTTCTGAAGTAGTGGTTGCTGAAGCAGTTGCTGTCTGAGGTTCTGAAGTGGTTGTGGTTGCTGAAGCAATGGTTGATTGAGGTTCTGAAGTAGTGGTTGCTGAAGCAGTTGTTGTCTGAGGTTCTGAAGTGGTTGTGGTTGCTGAAGCAATGGTTGATTGAGGTTCTGAAGTAGTGGTTGCTGAAGCAGTTGTTGTCTGAGGTTCTGATGTGGTTGTGGTAGCTGAAGCAGTTGTTGTCTGAGGTTCTGAAGTAGTGGTTGCTGAAGCAATGGTTGATTGAGGTTCTGAAGTAGTGGTTGCTGAAGCAGTGGTTGTTTGAGATTCTGAAGTGGTTGTGGTTGCTGAAGCAGTTGTTGTCTGAGGTTCTGAAGTAGTGGCTGCTGAAGCAGTTGTTGTCTGAGGTTCTGAAGTGGTTGTGGTTGCTGAAACAGTGGTTGTTTGAGTTGCTGAAGTAGTGGTTGCTGAAGCAGTGGTTGTCTGAGGTTCTGAAGTAGTGGTTGCTGAAGTAGTTGTTGTCTGAGGTTCTGAAGTGGTTGTGGTTGCTGAAGCAGTGGTTGTCTGTGCTTCTGAAGTAGTGGTTGCTGAAGCAGTTGTTGTCTGAGGTTCTGAAGTAGTGGCTGCTGAAGCAGTTGTTGTCTGAGGTTCTGAAGTGGTTGTGGTTGCTGAAGCAGTTGTTGTTTGAGTTTCTGAAGTAGTGGTTGCTGAAGCAGTGCTTGTCTGAGGTTCTGAAGTAGTGGTTGCTGAAGCAGTTGTTGTCTGAGGTTCTGAAGTGGTTGTGATTGCTGAAGCAGTTGTTGTTTGAGTTTCTGAAGTGATTGTGGTTGCTGAAGCAATAGTTGTTTGAGTTTCTGAAGTAGTGGTTGCTGAAGCAGTGGTTGTTGGAGATTCTGAAGTAGTGGTTGCTGAAGCAGTGGTTGTTTGAGGCTCTGAAGCAGTGATTGTTGGAGATTCTGAAGTAGTGGTTGCTGAAGCAGTGGTTGTTTGAGGCTCTGAAGTAGTGGTTGCTGAAGCAGTTGTTGTTTGAGGTTCTGAAGTGGTTGTGGTTGCTGAAGCAGTTGTTGTTTGAGTTTCTGAAGTGATTGTGGTTGCTGAAGCAATAGTTGTTTGAGTTTCTGAAGTAGTGGTTGCTGAAGCAGTGGTTGTTGGAGATTCTGAAGTAGTGGTTGCTGAAGCAGTGGTTGTTTGAGGCTCTGAAGCAGTGGTTGTTGGAGATTCTGAAGTAGTGGTTGCTGAAGCAGTGGTTGTTTGAGGCTCTGAAGTAGTGGTTGCTGAAGCAGTTGTTGTTTGAGGTTCTGAAGTGGTTGTGGTTGTTGAAGCAGTGGTTGTTGGAGATTCTGAAGTAGTGGTTGCTGAAGCAGTGGTTGTTGGAAATTCTGAAGTAGTGGTTGCTGAAGCAGTTGTTGTCTGAGGTTTTGAAGTGGTTGTGGTTGCTGAAGCAATGGTTGTTTGAGTTTCTGAAGTAATGGTTGCTGAAGCAGTGGTTGTTTTAGGTTCTGAAGTAATGGATGCTGAAGCAGTGGTTGTTTGAGATTCTGAAGTAGTGATTGCTGAGGCAGTGGTTGTTGGAGATTCTGAAGTAGTGGCTGCGGAAGCAGTGGTTGTTTGAGGCTCTGAAGTAGTGGTTGCTGAAGCAGTTGTTGTTTGAGGTTCTGAAGTGGTTGTGGTTGCTGAAGCAATGGTTGTTTGAGTTTCTGAAGTAATGGTTGCTGAAGCAGTGGTTATTTTAGGTTCTGAAGTAGTGGCTGCTGAAGCAGTGGTTGTTAGAGGTTCTGAAGTGGTTGCGGTTGCTGAAGCAGTGGTTGTTGGAGATTCTGAAGTAGTGGTTGCTGAAGCAGTGGTTATTGGAGATTCTGAAGTAGTGGTTTCTGAAGCAGTGGTTGTTGGAAATTCTGAAGTAGTGGTTGCTGAAGCAGTTGTTGTCTGAGGTTCTGAAGTGGTTGTGGTTGCTGAAGCAATGGTTGTTTGAGTTTCTGAAGTAATGGTTGCTGAAGCAGTGGTTGTTTTAGGTTCTGAAGTAGTGGCTGCTGAAGCAGTGGTTGTTTGAGATTCTGAAGTAGTGATTGCTGAGGCAGTGGTTGTTGGAGATTCTGAAGTAGTGGCTGCGGAAGCAGTGGTTGTTTGAGGTTCTGAAGTGGTTGTGGTTGCTGAAGCAATGGTTGTTTGAGTTTCTGAAGTAATGGTTGCTGAAGCAGTGGTTGTTGGAGATTCTGAAGTAGTGGTTGCTGAAGCAGTGGTTGTTGGAGATTCTGAAGTAGTGGTTGCTGAAGCACTGGTTGTTTGAGGCTCTGAAGTAGTGGTTGCTGAAGCAGTGGTTGTTTGAGGCTCTGAAGTAGTGGTTGTTGGAGATTCTGAAGTAGTGGTTGCTGAAGCAGTTGTTGTCTGAGGTTCTGAAGTGGTTGTGGTTGCTGAAGCAGTTGTCAGAGGTTCTGAAGTGGTTGTGGTTGCTGAAGCAGTTGTCTGAGGTTCTGAAGTGGTTGTGGTAGCTGAAACAGTAGTTGTTTGAGTTTTTGAAGTTGTTGTCTGAAGTTCTGAAGTAGTGCTTGCTAAAGCAGTAGTTGATTGAGGTTCTGAAGTGGTTGTGGTACCTGAAGCAGTGGTTGTTTGAGGTTCTGAAGTAGTGGATGCTGAAGCAGTTGTTGTCTGAGGTTCTGAAGTAGTGGTTGCTGAAGAAGTTGTCTGAGGTTCTGAAGTGGTTGTGGTTGCTGAAGCAGTGGTTGTTTGAGGCTCTGAAGTAGTGGATGCTGAAGCAGTTGTTGTCTGAGGTTCTGAAGTAGTGGTTGCTGAAGAAGTTGTCTGAGGTTCTGAAGTGGTTGTGGTTGCTGAAGCAGTGGTTGTTTGAGGTTCTGAAGTGGTAGTAACTGCAACAGTGGTTGTGTGAGGTTCTGAAATGGTTGTGATACCTGAAGCAGTGGTTGATTGAGGTTCTGAAGCAGTTGTCTGAAGTTCTGAAGCGGTTGTTTGAGGTTCGGAAGTGGTTGTGGTTGCTGAAGCAATTGTTGTTTGAGGTTCTGAAGTAGTTGTGGTTGCTGAAGCAGTTGTCTGCGGTTCTGAAGTGGTTGTTGCTGAAGCAGTTGTTTGAGGTTCTGAAGTGGTTGTTTGAGGCTCTGAAGTAGTGGTTGCTGAAGCAGTGGTTGTTTGAGATTCTGAAGTAGTGGTTGCTGAAGCAATGGTTGTTGGAGATTCTGAAGTAGTGGTTGCTGAAGCAGTTGTTGTCTGAGGTTCTGAAGTGGTTGTGGTTGCTGAAGCAGTTGTTGTCTGAGGTTCTGAAGTGGTTGTGGTAGCTGAAACAGTTGTTTGAGGTTCTGAAGTGGTTGTGATAACTGAAGCAGTGGTTGTTTGAAGTTCTGAAGTAGTGGTTGCTGAAGCAGTGGTTGTTTGAGGCTCTGAAGTAGTGGTTGCTGAAGCAGTTGTTGTCTGAGGTTCTGAAGTAGTGGTTGCTGAATCAGCTGTTGTCTGAGGTTCTGAAGTGGTTGTGGTTGCTGAAGCAGTGGTTGTAACTGCAACATTGGTGTGAGGTTCTGAAGTGGTTGTGATACCTGAAGCAGTGGTTGATTGAGGTTCTGAAGCAGTTGTCTGAAGTTCTGAAGTGGTTGTGGATGGTGAAGCAGTTGTTGTTTGAGGTTCTGAAGTAGTTGTGGTTGCTGAAGCAGTTGTCTGCGGTTCTGAAGTGGTTGTTGCTGAAGCAGTTGATGTTTGAGGTTCTGAAGTGGTTGTTTGAGGCTCTGAAGTAGTGGTTGCTGAAGCAGTGGTTGTTTGAGATTCTGAAGTAGTGGTTGCTGAAGCAATGGTTGTTGGAGATTCTGAAGTAGTGGTTGCTGAAGCAGTTGTTGTCTGAGGTTCTGAAGTGGTTGTGGTTGCTGAAGCAGTTGTTGTCTGAGGTTCTGAAGTGGTTGTGATACCTGAAGTAGTAGTTGATTGACGTTCTGAAGCAGTTGTCTGAAGTTCTGAAGTGGTTGTTTGAGGTTCTGAAGTAGTTGTTGCTGAATCAGTTGTTTGAGGTTCTGAAGTGGTTGTTGCTGAAGCAGTTGTTGTTTGAGGTTCTGAAGCGGCTGTAACTGCAACAGTGGTTGTGTGAGGTTCTGAAGTGGTTGTGATACCTGAAGTAGTGGTTGATTGACGTTCTGAAGCAGTTGTCTGCGGTTCTGAAGTGGTTATTGCTGAAGCAGTTGTTTGAGGTTCTGAAGTGATTGTGGTTGCTAAAGCAGTTGTTTGAAGTTCTGAGGTGGTTGTAACTGAAGCAGTTGTCTGAGGTTCTGAAGTAGTGGTTGCTGAAGCAGTGGATGATTGAGATTCTGAAGTAGTGGTTGCTGAAGTAGTGGTTGATTGAGGTTGTGAAGTAGTGGTTGGTGAAGCAGTGGTTGATTCAGGTTCCGAAGTGGCTGTGGTATCTGAAGCAGTGATTGTCTGAGGCTCTGAAGTAGTGGTTACTGAAGCAGTTGTTGTCTGAAGTTCTGAAGTGGTTGTGGTTGCTGAGGCAGTTGTCTGCGGTTCTGGCGTAGTGGTTGCTGAAGCAGTGGTTGATTGAGGTTCTGAAGTAGTGGTTGCTGAAGCAGTGGTTGATTCAGGTTCTGAAGTAGTGGTTGGTGAAGCAGTTGTCTGAGGTTCTGAAGTGGTTGTGGTAGCTGAAACATTAGTTGTTTGAGTTTCTGAAGTTGTTGTCTGAGGTTCTGAAGTAGTGCTTGCTAAAGCAGTAGTTGTTTGAGGTTCTGAAGTGGTTGTGGTACCTGAAGCACTGGTTGTTTGAGGTTCTGAAGTAGTGGTTGCTGAAGCAGTGGTTGTTTGAGGCTCTGAAGTAGTGGTTGCTGAAGCAGTTGTTGTCTGAAGTTCTGAAGTGGTTGTGGTTGCTGAAGCAGTTGTTTGAAGTTCTGAGGTGGTTGTAACTGAAGCAGTTGTCTGAGGTTCTGAAGTAGTGGTTGCTGAAGCAGTGGATGATTGAGATTCTGAAGTAGTGGTTGCTGAAGTAGTGGTTGATTGAGGTTGTGAAGTAGTGGTTGGTGAAGCAGTGGTTGATTCAGGTTCCGAAGTGGCTGTGGTATCTGAAGCAGTGATTGTCTGAGGCTCTGAAGTAGTGGTTACTGAAGCAGTTGTTGTCTGAAGTTCTGAAGTGGTTGTGGTTGCTGAGGCAGTTGTCTGCGGTTCTGGCGTAGTGGTTGCTGAAGCAGTGGTTGATTGAGGTTCTGAAGTAGTGGTTGCTGAAGCAGTGGTTGATTCAGGTTCTGAAGTAGTGGTTGGTGAAGCAGTTGTCTGAGGTTCTGAAGTGGTTGTGGTAGCTGAAACATTAGTTGTTTGAGTTTCTGAAGTTGTTGTCTGAGGTTCTGAAGTAGTGCTTGCTAAAGCAGTAGTTGTTTGAGGTTCTGAAGTGGTTGTGGTACCTGAAGCACTGGTTGTTTGAGGTTCTGAAGTAGTGGTTGCTGAAGCAGTGGTTGTTTGAGGCTCTGAAGTAGTGGTTGCTGAAGCAGTTGTTGTCTGAAGTTCTGAAGTGGTTGTGGTTGCTGAAGCAGTGGTTGTTTGAGGTTCTGAAGTGGTTGTAACTGCAACAGTGGTTGTGTGAGGTTCTGAAATGGTTGTGATACCTAAAGCAGTGGTTGATTGAGGTTCTGAAGCAGTTGTCTGAAGTTCTGAAGTGGTTGTTTGAGGTTCTGAAGTGGTTGGGGTTGATGAAGCAGTTGTCTGCGGTTCTGGCGTAGTGGTTGCTGAAGCAGTGGTTGATTGAGGTTCTGAAGTAGTGGTTGCTGAAGCAGTGGTTGATTCAGGTTCTGAAGTAGTGGTTGGTGAAGCAGTTGTTTGAGGTTCTGAAGTGGTTGTGGTTGCTGAAGCAGTTGTTTGAGGTTCTGAGGTGGTTGTAGTAACTGAATCAGAGGTTTGAGTTTTTGAAGTAGTTGTGGTAGCTGAAACCGTGGTTGTCTGAATTTCTGAAGTGGTTGTAGTAGCTAAAACAGTGGTTGTCTGAGGTCCTGAAGTGGTTGTTGTAGCTGAAGCAGTGGTTGTTTGAGGTTCTGAAGTTGTGGTTACTGAAGTTGTAGTTGTTTGAGGCTCTGAGGTCAGGATAGTTACTGAAGTAGCTGTCTCAAGGGCTGGAGTTGTGGTTTCCGAAGTAGTATTTGTAATTGTACCTGCAGAGGTAATTGTTATAGGAGTTGAGGTTGTTGCTGTGGCTAAAGTAGTACTTATTTGAGGGACGGAAGTCTTTGCGGAAGCTGAAGTAGTAATAGTTGTCTGTAACGCTGAGATCGTACTTGTAGTTCCGGTAGTTGTCTGTAGAGCTGAGGAAATTGTAATATGTGTGGTGGTTGTTGGTGTGGCTGACGCTGTAGTAACTGAAATGGCAATTGTAGCTTGGAGTGGCAGTGGTGGCTGTACTGTATTTCATGTTAATAGTCTATGGTAGAGGAGATTTAGTGACATAGCCTGTTATTTGGATGGTAGGCCAAATCCTCAACATTTAATAATACTTGAGTAATATTAAATGATGAGAGAACAAAGTAACTACAAGGAGATGAATATGTTTGTTGTTATAAAGAAAATACCAAATCCTTGAAATGCTTAAAGCATACATTAAAATGTATGAAAGGAGGCAACTTAGTAATAAGATGCATTTCAAAAATACAAACCTGTAGTTGTCTGAGGTTCTGGAGTGGTTGTAGCTGAAGCAGTGGTTGTTGGAGGTTCTGAAGTACCTGTGGTACCTGAAACAGTTGTTGTTTGAGGTTCTGAAGTGGTTGTAGCTGAAACAGTGGTTGTTTCAGGTTCTGAAGTACCTGTGGTACCTGAAACTGTGGTTGATTGAGAGTCTGAAGTGGTTGTGGTACCTGAAGCCGTAGTTGTTTGAGATTCTGAAGTGGTTGCGGTATCTGAAACAGTAGTTTGAGGTTCTGAAGTGGTTGTCGTAGCTGAAACAGTAGTTTGGAGTCCTGAAGTGGTTGTGGTAGCTGAAGCCGTGGTTGTTTGAGGTTCAGAAGTGGTTGTGATAGCTGAAACAGTAGTTGTTTGAGATTCTGAAGTGGTTGTGGTAGCTGAAGGAGTGGTTGTTTGAGGTTCTGAAGTGGTTGTGGTAGCTGAAGCAGTGGTTGCCTCAGGTTCTGAAGTGGTTGTGGTAGCTGAAGCCGTAGTTTCAGGTTCTGAAGTGGTTGTGGTAGCTGAAGCCGTAGTTGTTTCAGGTTCTGAAGTGGTTGTGGTAGCTGAAACAGTAGTTGTTTGAGGTTCTAAAGTGGTTGTAGTAGCTGAAACAGTAGTTGTTTCAGGTTCTGGAGTGGTTGTGGTAGCTGAAACAGTTGTTGTTTCAGGTTCTGAAGTGGTTGTGGTAGCTGAAACAGTGGTTGTTTCAGGTTCTGAAATGGTTGTGGTAGCTGAAGCCGTGGTTGTTTCAGGTTCTAAAGTGGTTGTGGTAGCTGAAACAGTAGTTGTTTCAGGTTCTAAAGTGGTTGTGGTAGCTGAAACAGTAGTTGTTTCAGGTCCTGAAGTGGTTGTGGTAGCTGAAACAGTAGTTGTTTCAGGTTCTGAAGTGGTTGTGGTAGCTGAAGCCGTGGTTGCTTGAGGTTCTGAAGTGGTTGTAGTAGCTGAAGCCGTAGTTGTTTGAGGTTCTGAAGTGGTTGTGGTAGCTGAAACAGTAGTTGTTTGAGGTTCTGAAGTGGTTGTGGTAGCTGAAACAGTAGTTGTTTCAGGTTCTGAAGTGGTTGTGGTAGCTGAAACAGTAGTTGTTTCAGGTTCTGAAGTGGTTGTGGTAGCTGAAACAGTAGTTGTTTGAGGTTCTGAAGTGGTTGTGGTAGCTGAAGCCGTAGTTGTTTGAGGTTCTGAAGTGGTTGTGGTAGCTGAAACAGTAGTTGTTTCAGGTTCTGAAGTGGTTGTGGTAGCTGAAACAGTTGTTGTTTCAGGTTCTGAAGTGGTGGTAGCTGAAGCCGTGGTTGTTTCAGGTTCTGAAGTGGTTGTGATAGCTGAAACAGTTGTTGTTTGAGGTTCTGAAGTGGTTGTGGTAGCTGAAACAGTAGTTGTTTCAGGTTCTGAAGTGGTTGTGGTAGCTGAAACAGTAGTTGTTTCAGGTTCTGAAGTGGTTGTGGTAGCTGAAACAGTAGTTGTTTCAGGTTCTGAAGTGGTTGTGGTAGCTGAAACAGTAGTTGTTTCAGGTTCTAAAGTGGTTGTGGCAGCTGAAACAGTAGTTTGAGGTTCTGAAGTGGTTGTGGTAGCTGAAACAGTAGTTGTTTGAGGTTCTGAAGTGGTTGTGGTAGCTGAAACAGTAGTTGTTTCAGGTTTTGAAGTGGTTGTGGTAGCTGAAACAGTAGTTGTTTCAGATTCTGAAGTGGTTGTGGTAGCTGAAACAGTAGTTGTTTGAGGTTCTGAAGTGGTTGTGGTAGCTGAAACAGTTGTTGTTTCAGGTTCTGAAGTGGTTGTGGTAGCTGAAACAGTAGTTGTTTCAGGTTCTGAAGTGGTTGTGGTAGCTGAAACAGTAGTTGTTTCAGGTTCTGAAGTGGTTGTGGTAGCTGAAACAGTAGTTGTTTCAGGTTCTGAAGTGGTTGTGGTAGCTGAAACAGTAGTTGTTTGAGGTTCTGAAGTGGTTGTGGTAGCTGAAACAGTAGTTGTTTCAGGTTCTGAAGTGGTTGTGGTAGCTGAAACAGTAGTTGTTTCAGGTTCTGAAGTGGTTGTGGTAGCTGAAACAGTAGTTATTTCAGGTTCTGAAGTGGTTGCGGTAGCTGAAACAGTAGTTGTTTCAGGTTCTGAAGTGGTTGTGGTAGCTGAAACAGTAGTTGTTTCAGGTTCTGAAGTGGTTGTGGTAGCTGAAGCAGTGGTTGTTCCAGGTTCTGAAGTGGTTGTGGTAGCTGAAGCCGTAGTTGTTTCAGGTTCTGAAGTGGTTGTGGTAGCTGAAACAGTAGTTGTTTCAGGTTCTGAAGTGGTTGTGGTAGCTGAAACAGTAGTTGTTTCAGGTTCTGAAGTGGTTGTGGTAGCTGAAGCCGTGGTTGTTTGAGGTTCTGAAGTGGTTGTGGTAGCTGAAACAGTAGTTGTTTCAGGTTCTGAAGTGGTTGTGGTAGCTGAAACAGTAGTTTCAGGGTCTGAAGTGGTTGTGGTAGCTGAAACAGTAGTTGTTTCAGGTTCTGAAGAGGTTGTGGTAGCTGAAACAGTAGTTGTTTCAGGTTCTGAAGTGGTTGTGGTAGCTGAAACAGTAGTTGTTTCAGGTTCTGAAGTGGTTGTGGTAGCTGAAGCAGTGGTTGTTCCAGGTTCTGAAGTGGTTGTGGTAGCTGAAGCCGTAGTTGTTTGAGGTTCTGAAGTGGTTGTGGTAGCTGAAACAGTAGTTGTTTGAGGTTCTGAAGAGGTTGTGGTAGCTGAAACAGTAGTTGTTTCAGGTTCTGAAGTGGTTGTGGTAGCTGAAACAGTAGTTGTTTCAGGTTCTGAAGTGGTTGTGGTAGCTGAAGCCGTGGTTGTTTCAGGTTCTGAAGTGGTTGTGGTAGCTGAAACAGTAGTTGTTTCAGGTTCTGAAGTGGTTGTGGTAGCTGAAACAGTAGTTGTTTCAGGTTCTGAAGTGGTTGTGGTAGCTGAAACAGTAGTTGTTTCAGGTTCTGAAGTGGTTGTGGTAGCTGAAACAGTAGTTGTTTGAGGTTCTGAAGTGGTTGTGGTAGCTGAAGCAGTGGTTGTTTGAGGTTCTGAAGTGGTTGTGGTAGCTGAAACAGTAGTTGTTTCAGGTTCTGAAGTGGTTGTGGTAGCTGAAACAGTAGTTGTTTGAGGTTCTGAAGTGGTTGTGGTAGCTGAAGCAGTGGTTGTTTCAGGTTCTGAAGTGGTTGTGGTAGCTGAAACAGTAGTTGTTTCAGGTTCTGAAGTGGTTGTGGTAGCTGAAACAGTAGTTGTTTCAGGTTCTGAAGTGGTTGTGGTAGCTGAAACAGTAGTTGTTTGAGGTTCTGAAGTGGTTGTGGTAGCTGAAACAGTAGTTGTTTCAGGTTCTGAAGTGGTTGTGGTAGCTGAAGCAGTGGTTGTTTGAGGTTCTGAAGTGGTTGTATCTGAAGCAGTTGTTGTCTGAGGTTCTGAAGTAGTGGTTGCTGAAGCAGTGGTTGTTTGAGGTTCTGAAGTGGTTGATTGAGGTTCTGAAGTAGTGGTTGTTTGAGGTTCTGAAGTAGTGATATCTGAAGTCGTTGATTGAGGTTCTGAAGTGGTTGTGGTAGCTGAAGCCGTGGTTGATTGAGGTTCTGAAGTGGTTGTCGTAGCTGCAACAGTACTTGTCTGAGGAGTTGAAGTCGTGACAGTTGCTGAAGTAGTAGTTGTTTCAGGAACTGTTGTTGCTGAAATGTTAGATTTAATGTCGCGTTATTTGTTATTCCCCTGTGATCTTACGAAGATTATATATACTAAAAATGATTTGTATGTCCATTAAATCTCAATACAGGATTTCCCCTAAAATGTTTGACGATCATTAACTTATTGAAAGAATGAAGAATACCAGCAACTTTAAATATCCACTAACATATCTCAACATCATCTGTTTACTACCGTATATCTAGTATACATCCTGTGACAGCCTCATAAGATATGCAATACATCATTCTATGGGGTTATTGATTAGCCCATTGATGAGTCACATGATATTTTCTCAGGGGCACCAACCCACAGAAGAAACGCCCTTTTATTTGACAGTTGGTGTTGCTTATTCTGACTCTAACATGTCGCTGTAAGAGACTAAGGAACTGTCTGGCGTTTTGCCGACGACGCATGAATAACTAACTCCAAACAAAGCTGCGCCTTTTCAAACATATAAAAAATAAGAGAGAGAGAGAGAGAGAGAGAGAGAGAGAGAGAGAGAGAGAGAGAGAGAGAGAGAGAGAGAGAGAGAGATGGTAGCTGTAGTCAAATTAGGGACTGGATTTAAAACCATGCTTAAACCATGGTACACGCTTTGATCGATTTGGTATGGAACCGATTAACTATGAACCAGAACATTTGGGAAATATCCAAAGGCCATTACATAACCATTAACAAACCTTCCTCAGTTGTCGTTGCACTGATGGTAGATGTAAGAGTCGATGTGGGCGCTTCTGTCGAAAGGTTAACTGCAACAAACAAATTTTCATCTTGATAGCTAAATACGTAACTCAGGAAGCATTACATTAAATAAGCCGTTAGTAATGATAATTAATTTCTAATTTAAAGGTTTTAATGTGTAGCAAGAATTAAGCACTGTAATACCTACTTAAGAATTACGGTTTAGTAATAAATTGAGCATTGTATTTACAAAAAAAAAAAAAAAAAAAAAAAAAAAAAAACAGTTCTGTCACTATGAAATGAAGGAAGCAGACACCATAGGTACACACGACAGAAAGTGAGGAAGAATTACAACAGAAAAGGAAACACCAGGAATTTCCATAAACAATCGAGGATCGACATTACTCATACTGCAATACTGCGCAAAAAACTTACAAGTGCCGATAAATGCTTGCACCGTTGGGACGACGTCGTTGACCAAGTAAGCGTCGACGGCGGCGTCGCTGCTTGTGCTGAGGTACACCATGCACAGATCGAATTCGCAAGCAGCTTTAAGATTGAAAGTCGTCGTTAACAGAGTGAGTGTCGAGTAACAATAGGGATTGTTTTATAACAATCATAATCACATAAAGATAAGGCTACGTTTAGTGCAACTTTTGTAAGTAAAGCATATATCAGCTATGTATGACAATGATTATAATTTCATTGTGATAATCACAGCAGAAAAAAACGAGAACTTTAAAATATTAATGATAATAATTGTAATAGGAATGATGATTAGTAATGGCAATAATAACAATAACAATAACGGTAACGATAATGATAATAATCATAACAATAACAATGATTATTGTAATAACAATAACAATAATGATATTAATGATACTAGAAATAATGATGATGGTGATGCTGATGATAATGATAATATGGAAAATAATGATAGGAATAATAATGATAAGAACGATAATAATGATAATCATCATTATTATCATCACTGCTAAATTAGGATTTTCATTATCGTTATCATTATTATCATCTTAATTTCTATTATGATCCTCACCATATTTTCCCTTATTGATACTATAATCATCATCATTATTACTTTTGTCGTAATTTTTAGAGCCATTATTATCATTTACCTTTTTCATTCTTATTTTTTCATAGTTATAATAGTAATGATAATAATGATAAAATTAAAATGCTAATAATAACAATAATTAGTATCATCTCTCTTATTACTATTATCATTATCATTACTACTATTAGCATCATCATAATCATCGAAATTATCATCATCATCATCATCCTCATCGTAATCATTATATCGATCATCACCATCTACCATCTCTTGTCCTTATTTTTATCATAAAATCAATAATAACTTACCTATCAACACCAGAGCCGCGTCACCGTCGACAGTATTCCCTAGATATGTAGTACTGTACACCGTGCTAGTACATTTGGTGGTGAACTCGTCTGTCTTGGTGGAGTCCAATGTACATTGTGCACTCTGATGAAAAAGAATGAATGAATGAAATACACATAGATGAACTATTATTTTAGTCGATTTATTTATCTGTTCATTTGTTTCTCTCTCCCAGCATGATATCAACACGTTTGAAACATGTTGATGGAAAAATAGGAAACAATTACGGAAGCCCATGACTTGCCTCGCTCGTTGATCTCTTCTTTCTCCCAGAAGAGCAAGAGGGATTCACAGTTTGATCTTCCGTCTGAAAAAAGGTTTTGCATTAGTTGCAGAAAAAGGTATTTTTGCGCGACTTGCTACGGTGTTGCCTTTGCCAATTCTGATATCTGTCTATCTATGTGCATACAACTCACGTGTATGTGTGTGGTTGGGTGGGTACACATATCTACACACAGATGTATTCATATGCGCGCGCGCGCGCGCGCGCGCGTGTGTGTGTATGTGTGTGTGTGTGTGTGTGTGTGTGTGTGTGTGTGTGTGTGTGTGTGTGTGTGTGTGTGTGTGTGTGTGTGTGTGTGTGCGTGTGTGTGTGTCCAATTACACACATACACACACACACACACACACACACACACACACACACACACACACACACACACACACACACACACACACACACACATATATATATATATATATATATATATATATATATATATATATATATATATGTATATATATATAAATATTTATTTATACATGTTTATATATGTATATATATGTGTGTAGATATGTATATATATGATAGAAAAACCCACAATGCACAAACTAGATTTATTGAAGAAAGTGATAATTACAACAGAAAAAAGAAGAACGAGAATTTTAAAATATTAATAACAATAATTGTAAGAGATGGAATCGAGGGCGATTCCGAAACTGTTGTCTCACTTTCTTTAATAAATCTAGTTTGGGCACTCTGTTTTTTTCTACCATAGTATCAACACGGTACAGTGTTTTTCTATTCATGTATATATATATATATATATATATATATATATATATATATATATATATATATATATATATATATATATGTATGTATAAATGTATATATATGTATATATATATGTATATATATGTATATATCCACATATATATAGGTGTGTGTGTGTGTGTACACACACACACACACACACACACACACACACACACACACACACACACACACACACACACACACACACACACACACACAAGATTTATAAAGTGTCATTGTCCCCAAAATATACAGACTTTCTCACTCTCTCTTCCTCTCAATCCTGTATCGTTCCTCATTGTCCCCCTCCCACTCCCTCCTCTCCTGTTACTCCAATTCTCCGTCCATGTGTCTCTTTCTCTCTCTCACCCATTTTATTCCCCCCCCCCCCTCTCTCTCTCTCTCTCTCTCTCTCACTCTTTCTTTCTTTCTTTCTTTCTCTCTCCCTCTTTCTCTCTCTCTCTCTCTCTCTCTCTCTCTCTCTCTCTCTCTCTCTCTCTCTCTCTCTCTCTCTCTCTCTCTCTCTCTCTCTCTCCCTCCCTCCCTCCCCTCTCATCAATCCTCATTCATTCTCTCTCTCTCTCATATGCTCATTCTCTATCTTTTCTTCTCTCTCCTCTCTCACCCATGCTCATTCTCTCTCTCTCTCTCTCACCCATCCTCATTCTCTTCCTTCCTCTCCTTCATAGCTTACCTTCCAAGAATTGGCGAACGATGTCAAATCAGAGACTACTGCTCCCGACCGGTCTGTGTAATCTGAGGAACTATCTTCCGTTCCGCAGAGACCATAGAGACCTGTCACGCTCTCATGCACGTAGACATGCACGACGGTCCTTCGTATCTCAAGCTGCAGACACGTTCATTGGAAAAGGATTAGTATGACCGCTGCGCGTCATGTAAATTGAAGATTTTCGTCCAACTCAGCTGGCCCTATAGGTAGCTAGCCCAAGGCGTCCCCAAAAGGAATCAAACCTTGGCCAATAAAAATGATCGTTACAAGCAACGGCTGGGCAACCAGGGAAAAGTCGAAAACAAAATTGAAAATCCCGCGCGTTCCAATAATAAGCAAATACCCTCCCTAACCCCCCCCCCCCTCCCGCAGTAGCCGGCGGCAGTGTGCCTCGTCAGTCCTTTTCAATCAACGGTTGCAGGTGATGTCTTTGCGTCGGCCCTGCAAGTTTTCTTTTTATTGGTCGTCTCTGATGATACTTACTTATTATGTTTTATCGTGAATTGTATTATTGACTGTGTTTTTTCTCTGCACGCCGCGGATTGAGGGTGGCTATGACGCTTCCCTGTTTATTTATTTATTTTTTTCGACTTTTATTCCTTATTCATTTGTTTTCTTTTTCTCCCTATCATTTGTTCTGATCAGTTTGTACCTGTTCAGTCTTTCTTTAGACTGGGATTATTCTTGTTTATATTTATAATCCCTTTCCCTGTTTTTGATTTTATGTGGAATATTTGGATGTTTTAATGTTATTGCACATTTGGTACCTTCTCGCACATTTCTCAGGACCTTCTGAGGTTGTTTTGTGCCTTATACATAATATATATATCACAGTCGAGCTCCGTTCGGTGTCTGCCATGTGCCCTGGGCCGTACGAGACTTTTATAGTGTTCTGAGCCGCATGGGACTAATTTTATGACATGCCTTATTTATATATTCTTATACAGCGCGTTCGGTGCTTGCTTCATGCCTTGGACCATACGAGGCGGCTCTATGACACGTGCATCATATATATTTTCTCTCTACAGCTCCGTTCGGTGCCTGGCACGTACGAGATCCCTGGCCCGTAGAAGTGTTTGAAGAGGAATTAATAATCATGCCGGGTGAAGATAGGAGACGATAGTCACACAGGTTGTACATCTCATGCATCCTGTACTACGGAGCGTGTCTTTGCCCCGTCAAAGCGTGACACATGCGCGCCACATCTACAGTGTGCGCCTATCATACAACAGGTCCACCCACATCGACTTTGCCAGAGTATAATCTGAAGAAGAGATTTAGTAAAGCAGCAGAATCGTTTAAGAAGTTGGGGACACATCTTGTCGTATGAGTCTTTTGAGATGATTCAAATATTGAACCTGAAACAGTCACGGATGGCTGGGCATTCGCTTTCAGATAGTGGTTTCGAATAGGATGAAGACCATCACTGACTAGAAGTCCCTGGGCCTTCGACGCCTTACTTAGATGAGGAGCAAGCTAAGACTTTGTAATCTTCACTAGAACCTCCTTTTACATCATTCACAGACAAGCTTCTTGCTAATATTGAGAAATCATTGTGTGCCATAGGCTTCCTCTTTAGGCAGCTCTAGTAATAAGAGGTCTCGATCACCACGGCCTGTTCTTCTAGGGAACGGTCTTCTTGTAGGTATACTCATGCAAGATCACACTCACCTACCCCTTCAACTCCAAGCTTCAGAGATCCTTAAGGGATGGAGAGGCTCTTACAATGCAGTTGCTCCAACGGCATTATTCAGAGACTACATTATGATATTTGCCCTCAGGAGAAAATTACTCAAAACTGAGACCAAGGTGAACACATTATTTCTCCAGAACAATAAGCAAATTGTGCTGAGCTGGAAGAGATCGACTTGACAGTACAAGATGAGGATCAGTTAGATGAAGAACCTACTTCCTTTGCTTTTCAACCGGAAGCTATGCCAGAAGGTTGGTATTTATTCCATGATAACTGGAAACTAGACACTGATCAGATCGGCAATTATTTTTTTTTATTTGAGAACATCCCGAGCTTCAGACAATGAACCTACCTCTTCTCCCACAGTAAGCCACATGGGTGACTCTAGCTTCTTTCGCCACCTTAGTTTCCTCCCCTGAACACGAACCTTCTGTACGAGTCAGGGGTTCTTATATAGACAAATTATTGGATGATCCGGCTCTCTGGTTATGTTTTAGAAGACTATCACTTTTAACAAGAGAGGCAGCAAAATTGTTGATGACTCCAGACCTGTGGAATCCTTCACTAACCTTTGTTCGTATGGTTGAGATCTTGGATTGACTTGCATTATTATGGAGGCCTTCAATTTAGAATGCTGCTGCTTCTCGCATAAAGCTATGCTCATTAGTAATTCAGATTTTTTTCCTTTGTAGTCACAATTGCTATGACATCTTTTTATTCCACTCCTTTCGGACCTATGTCTGAGGTAACTACTCTTGCTGCTTGTGTTCCTCGCTCTATTCAAATTTATCTTCCTATCTTCACCCTAAGCAATACCTATAATCCCTTCTCGTTTAGAGGCCATAAACCACTGTTTCTCGAAGGGGACGTTTTCCTTCTTTTCCTTGGATTGCTGAACCAAGGAGGAACCATCACAAGATACTTCCCGTATAGCTTCTGTTTCGACCTCATCAGGGACGACTCATTCTTCTGGTTGTCGTTCCTTTTGCCGCTCCTCCCATACAAGAGGCATTGTTTCCCGTTCCTCTATCCCATCAAGAAACATTAAATGACTCTCGAGTGCTGGGACGTCTCCTGGGTTGCCAAGAGTTCTGGCCTCAAGGTTGGGCAAGGTCAGTTGTCAGATGGGGCCTGTTCTGGGAGTGGAAGTTCAACCATTCTCCTCCCATACACAAGATTTCATATCCAGTAAAGGTGAATCCTTCAATTATGAGTCAAGTCCCAGTGCATTAGAAGAAACTTCAGAACCAGTCTACCTAAACAGATTGTTCAAGGTTACCAAAACAGACGCCTCGCAAATGTGATTAGTACTACACTTGTCAAACCTGAACATATTTATTACCACTCAATATTTTCAGATGAAACGTCTGGCTCTAAAAAAGGGGGCACGTTTCTAGCCTCCCTAAATCTACAAAATGCGTATTATCATGTGCCAATAAACATCCGACTCAGAAAGTATCTGGCATTTGCATTTGCAGAATCCCAGTACTGGTTCAAGATTCTACCCTTTTGGCCTAAATATAGCACCAAGAGTATTCACAAAGCTAATGATGTATGGGGGTACATGTTCTCATGTACCTGGACGACTGGCTCTTGAGCACGTCACGGTCGGAGTGCTTACAGATGATCCAAAATACGATCTCCAAGGGCGAAAATATGGGGATAGCATTCAACAGAAAAAATTCCCTGCCTTTTCCACTCTCGATCGCTTCAGTGGCTCGGCATGAGTTGGCATAGAGTTGGAGTCCTGTCAGGATCGAACAGACTGGGGTGCTGGAGGAAAATATTCCGAGCTCTTTGCTCAAAAACATTTACATGCCAACACTGGGAGAGCCTCTCAAGCTTCAACATTTATGCTGCAGAAGTTATTCCCTTGGGGAGATTATGGCATTGTCGACTAGTCTTGGTGGGAAACCTTGTTGTTTCAAAGGAAACAAGAGACAAAGTAATCCCCTTTCCCATGAGCCTTTGACAAAGACTCAGATAGCAGATTGGAAAAGGGCGATTAAAATTCCAGGCAAACCCATCACTAGCAAATACAACAGATGCATCAGACTCCGAATGGGAGTACCAGTCTTCTAGAGGACACTAAGGAAATGGAGTTTTTGCATGCTGCCTTGTTAAAATGACATTCGGGGGATACGGCAAATGATATGATAAAATGTCATAGGCAGTCTACCTTTCCACAGTTGTTGCCTTGGCAGGTATTCCAAGAAGTTTTTAAACCGTCTGTTTCTAGTAGCTTTATCTTACAATTTGCTCCATATCTTTTTCACTGCAAAGATTCATAGTCTGCCTCTATTTAGTGCTACATGACAGCATTTGTAGATCCTCTGTTTTATGCATATGGTGTGAAGGTTTATAGCCATTTATTGGATTTATTGAAACAATTTCTCCATAGAACGCCCACCGAGACGTT
>NC_091557.1:34954140-34984140 GCF_042767895.1 Penaeus vannamei
TTGAAATTTTCAAGTTTAATAAGCCAGTAACATAAAAAAAAAACAAATAACCCAGACCCAAAAGCCAAAAATCCGTACAACAAAAGTTTGTTGAGTCGGGTCCCTTTCCACTGGCATTTTTCTGTCTTCTTTGGCATGCAAACTTTCAGCTTTACAAAGAAAAAACATCGATCCGTTCTACTGTCTTACAGGCTCTACTACTCTATAAGTAAATTCTAAACTGAACTAAACTTATAGTTAAAAACAGTAGGGTTTGGTTAGTTCTAGAGTTTAGAGTGGCGCACACCAGCACACAGCAAAACAATTCTAAGGCGCCATATTGTTTTGGAAGATAATGCACTTCCTTATTGCCCTCTAGCATGTGACTACAAAGAAGCACTCTGAACCTGCAGTAGTTTCTTGTCGGCTTTATTATTGTCATTATTTCTCAAAAAAAAAAAAAAAAAAAAAAAAAAAAATGAAGCGTCGATTCCGAGAAGCAACAAATAAAATTGGTGTCACCTAATCAAATGTGTTAAAAAGGTATTACCAACAAGATGTAAGCAACTTCCAATTGCTCCTTAGGAAACGATTAGACAAAGGTTGAGGCCTTCATATCATAATCCATATAATTATTCACTGGTGATATAAATTGCAACTGTAATACTGGAGAAATCACGTGCGTTAGCGGCTGATAAAAAAAAAAAAACTCGTATTGAGGTATTGTCACAGGTAAAGTTCTAATAAGGCTAACATGCCTGAGGAAATGGAACTGCTACAGAAGCCTTGGTTTGTAGAGAATTTTGGAGGTATTCTGACGATCAAAACTCACTAAGACAAGTGAAGAATAATTATGCATGAGAACCAAATAACACAGGAGTACAAGATACGTCATATGATATCATTATCAGAAGAATGAAAATGATAATTGCCGTAATGAAAGAAGGGATAAAGATCATCAAATTGTTGAAAATATTAATATAAACCTTCAAATATTTGCAGAAGACAAACCTGTACTGGGGGTGGTAGCTGTGGTTGTAGTGAATATTGGCACTACAGTCGTACTTGTAACTGAAGCATTTCCTGTTGGTTCGGCCGAAGTGGTCAGGCGAGCTGAAGTAGTACTTGTGTCAGGTACTGAAGTCGTAAAATCTAAAGAAATACTTGTTTCGGGAACTGAAGTCGTTCTGGTCGTCAAGGTAGTACTTATTTCAGGAACTAAAGTCGTTGTAGGAGCTGAAGTACTTATCTCAGTAACTGAAGTCATGGGAACCGAAGGAGTACTTGTTTCACGAACTGAAGTCGTGGGAACAAAAGTAGTACTTGTTTCAGCAACTGAAGTTGTGGGAACCGAAGCAGTACTTGTTTCAGGAACTGAAGTTGTGGGTGCCGAAGTTGTACTTGTTTCAGGAACTGAAGACGTTGTGGGAACCGAAGTAGTACTTGTTTCAGGAATAGAAGTTGTGGTAACCAAAGTAGTACTTGTTTCAGGGACTGAAGTCGTTGTGGGAATCAAAGTAGTACTTGTTTCAGGGACTGAAGTTGTGGCATCCAAAGTAGTACTTGTTTCAGGCACTGAAGTCGTGGGAACCAAAGTAGTACTTGTTTCAGGGACTGAAGTCGTGGGAACCGAAGTTGTACTTGTTTCAGGAATAGAAGTGGGAACCAAAGTAGTACTTGTTTCAACAACTGAAGTCGTTGTGGGAACCGAAGTAGTACGTGTTTCGGGAACTGAAGTCGTTGTGATATCTGAAATAGTGGTACTTATAAGCAGTGGAGTCGTAGTAGCAACAAAAGTAGTACTTGTCTGTGGTACTGATGTGGTTGAAATAGCTGGAATCGAACGTGTTTCAGGAATTAAAGTTATGGTAGCCGAAGTAGTACTAATTTCAGGAAATGAAGTTATGGTAATTGAAGTATCACTTGTTTCAGCAGTTAAAGATGTGGAAACTGAAGTAGTGTTTATGTCATGAACCGGAGTTGTATTTACTGAAATAGTGCTTGTTTCAGTAACTATAGTCCTAGAGGTTGAAATTGTGCTATCTGAATTAGTACTAGTTTTAGGAACTGATGCTAAGGTAAATGGAGTAGTCCTTGTCTGTGTTGTGGTTGTAGTAGTAGAATAAGTACTTGTTTCAGGAACTAAGGTGGTTTTAGTAAAGAAAATGGTACCTGTAATTTGAGCTGAAGTTGTTTCAGCAAGTGTAGTTGTAGTAACTACAGCAGGAACTGAAGTTGTGGTAAATGAATCAGTACTTGTATCATGGGGAGTTGTAGTTTCTAAAGCAGTAGTTGTTTCAGGAACTGAAGTAGTTGTTTCAGGAACTGAAGTTGTGGTAACTGAAGTAGTTGTTTCAGGAACTAAAGTTGTGGTAACTGAGGTAGTTGTTTCAGGAACTGAAGTTGTAACTAAAGTAGATGATTCAGGAACTGAAGTTGTGGTAATTGAAGTAGTATTTTCAGGAACTAATGTAGTTGTTTCATGAAGTGAAGTTGTGGTAACGGAACTAGTTTTTTCAGGAAATGAAGTTGTGGTAACTGCAGTACTTGTTTCAAGAATTATAGTTGTGGTTTCTAAAGTTATACTTGTTTCAGGAACTGAAGCTGTGGTAACTGAAGTAGTCGTGTTAGGAACTGAAGTTATAGTAACCGAAGTAGTTGCTTCAGGAACGGAAGTTTTTGTAATTGAAGTTGTAACTGAAGTTGTTTCAGGAACTGAAGTTGTGGTAACTGAAGTAGTTGTTGCAGGAACTGCAGTTGTGGAAACTGAAGTAGTAATTTCAGGAACGGAAGTTTTTGTAACTGAAGTTGTTTCAGGAACTGAAGTTGTGTTAAGTGAAGTAGTTGTTGCAGGAACTGCAGTTGTGGAAACTGAAGTAGTTGTTTCAGGTACTGCAGTTGTGGAAACTGAAGTAGTTGTTTCAGGAACTGCAGTTGTGGAAACTGAAGTAGTTGTTTCAGGAACTGCAGTTGCGGAAGCTGTAGTTGTTGTTTCAGGAACTGCAGTTGTTGTAACTGAAGCAGTAGTTGTTTCAGGAAGTGGGGTTGTAGTTCCTGAAGCAGTAGTTGTTTCAGGAAGTGGAGTTGTAGTTCCTGAAGCAGTGGAAACAGAAGTAGTTTCAGGAACTGAAGTTGTAGTAACCGAAGTAGTTGCTTCAGGAACTGAAGTGGTAGCTGAAGTAGTTGTTTCAGGAACTGCAGTTGTGGAAACTGAAGTAGTTGTTTCAGGAAGTAAAGTTGTTTTAACTGAAGTAGTTGTTGCAGGAACTGCAGTTTTGGAAACTGAAGTAGTAGTTTCAGGAACGGAAGTTTTTGTAAATGAAGTTGTTTCAGGAACTGAAGTTGTGGTAAGTGAAGTAGTTGTTTCAGGAACTGCAGTTGTGGAAACTGAAGTAGTTGTTTCAGGAACTGCAGTTGTGGAAACTGAAGTAGTTGTTTCAGGAACTGCAGTTGCGGAAACTGTAGTTGTTGTTTCAGGAACTGCAGTTGTAACTGAAGCAGTAGTTGTTTCAGGAAGTGGGGTTGTAGTTCCTGAAGCAGTAGTTGTTTCAGGAAGTGGAGTTGTAGTTCCTGAAGCAGTGGAAACATAAATAGTTGTTTCAGGAACTGAAGTAGTAACCGAAGTAGTTGCTTCAGGAACTGAAGTGGTAGCTGAAGTAGTTGTTTCAGGAACCGAAGTTGTAATAACGGAAGTAGTTGCTTCAGGAACTGAAGTGGTAGCTGAAGTAGTTGTTTCAGGAACCGAAGTTGTAATAACGGAAGTAGTTGCTTCAGGAACTGAAGTTATGGTAACCGAAGTAGTCGTTTCAGTCCCTGAAATTGTGGAAACTGAAGTAGTTATAGGAACTGACGTACTTAAAATAGTACTTGGAGGAAATGTGGTTGTGGTTTCTAAAGTTGTACTTTTATCAGGAACTGAAGTTGTAGTAGCTGAAGTAGTACTTGTTTCTGGATTTAAACTTGTTTCTAAAGGTGTATTCGCTGCGTCATTGTGGTAAATGAAGCAGTATTTAAGGTGATTGAAATTGTAGCTGTCCCAGGAGCTGAAGTCACGGAAACAGAAAAAAATAAGAGAAGGAGCATCCGTGGCTGTAGTAAAACTAGTACTTGTTTCAGGATCGAAAGTTGTTGTAGTAAAAGAAACAGTATTTGTGACTGGAATCAAAGGTGTCATGAGTGAAGCTGTGCTTGTTCTAGGAAAAGCAGCAATATTTGTTTCAGGAAGTGGCGTTTTTGTAACAAGCAGTACTTCTTTCAGGAAGTGGAGTTTTTGTAACTCAAGCAGTGCTTCTTTCCGGAAGTGGAGTTTTTGTAACTGTTTTAGGAAATTGAGTCGTAGGACCTGAGGAAGTACTTTTTCAAGAAGTGGAGTTATAACTGAAACGGTACTCATTATAGGAAGTGGAATTGTATTGCCTGAATCTGTACCTTTTTCATGATATATAGCTGTAGTACCTGAAACTATACTAGTTTCAGGAAGTGATTTCGTTATTGTAAATGATGTAGTTGTTACCTGAGCTGACAATGTATCTGAAGTAATACTAGGTTCAGATAGTGAAGGTGTGGTGTAGAAAGTCGTTGTTTTAGGAAGTAACGTACCTGAAGTAGTACTTGTCTCAGGAACTGAAGTGGTTGTCATAAATGAAGTGGTACTTGTTTCAGGAACTGACATCGTTGTTGTACCTGAAATAATAGTTATTAACTGACGTTGTTGTATTAGTGGTGAAGTTGTGACTGGGATACTAATAGGACTAGTTTCAGGAATTGAAGTTGTGGTAACTGAATTAGTACTTGTTTCAGACGTTGTTGTACCTAAAATAGTAGATATTTTAACTATCGTTGTTGTACCTGAAATGTTAGTAGTGAAGTTGTAATTGAGATTGTAGTTGTGCTAAATGAGGAAATAGATATTTCAGAAGCATATTTTGCTTTAGAAAATTGAAGTAGCAGTTTCGAAACCGGATGTGGTACTTGCTTCAAGAACCGGAAATGTGGTAATTGAATTATTATTATTACTGACGTTGTACCCAAAACAATACTTGTTTCAGGAACTGAAATTGTGGTAAATAAGGCAGTATTTGCTTCAACTGAGTCTGTTAAGGTTACTGAAGTACTACTTGTTTTAGGATCTGAAACTGTGACTAATGAAGTACTACTTGTTCTAGGAACTAAAGTTATGGTAACTAGATTAGTTTTTGTTTCAGGAATTGAAACTGTTTGAAATGCAATTGTACTTATTCAGGTGTTGAAGTGGTAATGGAAACTGAAGTAGTTTTAATTGCTGAAAGAATAATTACTTCAGGGTGGGTGGAGTTATGGTTACTGAAGTAATATCTGTTTCATGAACTGATGTTTTGTTAATTGCCATTGTTATAGGAACTGAGTCGTGGTAAATGAAATAGTTCTTGTTCAAGAGTTAAGTTGTGGTAAATGAAATAATTTCAGCCAGCAATTGCTGCTAAAGGCTTTTCTGTAGCATTTCCGAAACCTCTAACACTTTGAAACATATATACTTGCCCTTTACACGAACTTTATGAGAACCTTCTGAAAGATCTTTTCGGTTTGTATCAGTTTGTATGCCTGTACCTCGATACAGTGTGATACACTACGGCCACCTAATCAGAGTGCGATATTCCATGACATATCAAACGTAAATCTCAGATAGGGATTTATATTTAAATTGTGCTAAGTGTATTAGTATTTGTTTCACTTATTTTAGTGGTAACGGAAACTGAAGTAATACTTCTTCAGGAAGTGGTTGTAGTTCTTGAAGTAGAACTTATGTTTACTGAAGTTGTGTTGTGTTATTATTTCAGGAAATGAAACTGTGGCAACTGAAATGAAGTTGTGGTAAGTAAAGTAGTACTTGCTTCAGAAGCTGAAGTTGATAAACCATGTAGTTATCTTAGGAAATGACATACCTGAAACAGTACTTGTCTCAGGAACTGAACTGGTTATGATAAATGAAGATGTTTGAGAAACTGAAGTTGTAATTGCAGCACTTGTTTCAAAAATTGCAGTTGTAGTTTCTAAAGTTGTGGTTGTTTCCGGAACTATAGTTCTAGCAAGTGATGAGGTACTTGTTTCAGAAAATGGAGATGAGGTAACTAGAGTGGTTGTTTCAGGGAGTAGAGTTGTAGTAACTGAAACAGTACTTGTTTCAGGAAGTGAAGTTGTTGTAACTGAAGCAGTGCTTGTTTCAGGAAGTGGAGTTGTACCTGAAGCAGTCGTTTTTTCAGGAAGTGGAGTTGTAACTGAAGCAGTTGTTTCAGGAAGTGGAGTTGTAACTGAAACAGTAGTTGTTTCAGGAAGTGGAGTTGTAACTGAAGCAGTAGGTTCTTCAGGAAGTGGAGTTGTAACTGAAGCAGTAGTTGTTTCAGGAAGTGCAGTTGTAAGTGAAGCAGTAGTTGTTTCAGGAAGTGAAGTTGTAAATGAAGCAGTTGTTGTTTCAGGAAGTGGAGTTGTAGTTCCTAAAACAGTAGTTGTTTCAGGAAGTGGAGTTGTACCTGAAGCAGTCGTTTTTTCAGGAAGTGGAGTTGTAACTGAAGCAGTAGTTGTTTCAGAAAGTGGAGTTGTAGCTGAAGCAGTAGTTGTTTCAGGAAGTGGAGTTGTAGTTCCTGAAGCAGTAGTTGTTTCAGGAAGTGGAATTATAGTACCTGAAGCAGTTGTTTCAGGAAGTAGAGTTGTAACTGAAGCAGTTGTTGCTTCAGGAAGTAGAGTTGTAACTGAAACAGTTGTTTCAGGAAGTGGAGTTGTAACTGAAGCAGAAGGTTTTTCAGGAAGTGGAGTTGTAACTGAAGCAACAGCTGTTTCAGGAAGTGGAGTTGTAGTTCCTGAGGATGTAGTTGTTTCTGGAAGTGGAGTTGTTGTAACTGAAGCAGGAGTTGTTTCAAGAAGTGGAGTTGTAGTTCCAGAAGCAGTAGTTGTTTCAGGAAGTGGAGTTGTTGTAACTGAAGCAGGAGTTGTTTCAGGAAGTGGAGTTGTAACTGAAGCAGTAGTTGTTTCAGGAAGTGGAGTTGTAACTGAAGCAGTAGTTGTTTGAGGAAGTGGAGTTGTAACTGAAGCAGTAGTTGTTTCAGGAAGTGGAGTTGTAACCGAAGCAGTAGTTGTTTCAGGAAGTGGAGTTGTAACTGAAGCAGTAGTTGTTTCAGGAAGTGGAGCTGTTGTAACTGAAACAGTAGTTGTTTTAGGAAGTGAAGTTGTAACTGAAGCAGTAGTTGTAGTTCCTGAAGCAGTAGTTGTTTCAGGAAGTGGAGTTGTTGTAACTGAAACAGTAGTTGTTTCAGAAAGTGGAGTTGTAGCTGAAGCAGTAGTTGTTTCAGGAAGTGGAGTTGTAGTAAATGAAGCAGTAGTTGTTTCAGGAAGAGGAGTTGTAGTTCCTGAAGCAGTAGTTGTTTCAGGAAGAGGAGTTGTAGTTCCTGAAGCAGTAGTTGTTTCAGGAAGTGGAGTTGTTGTAAATGAAGCAGTAGTTGTTTCAAAAAGTGGTGTTGTAGGTGCAGAAGCAGTAGTTGTTTCAGGAAGTGGAGTTGTAGTAACTGATGCAGTAAATATTTCAGGAAGTGGCGTTGTAGTAAATGCAGCAGTATTTGTTTCAAGAAGTGGAGTTGTAACTGAAACAGTAGTTGTTTCAGGAAGTGAAGATGTAGTTCCAAAAACAGTAGTTGTTTCAGGAAGTGGAGTTGTAGTTCCTGATGTAGTAGTTGTTTCAGGAAGTGGAGTTGTAACTGGAGCAGTAGTTGTTTTAGGAAGTGGAGTTGTAACTGCAGCAGTAGTTGTTTCAGGAAGTGGAATTGTAGTTCCTGAAGTAGTAGTTATTTCAGGAAATGGAGTTGTAGTTCCAGAAGCAGTAGTTTCAGGAAGTGAAGTTGTAGTTCCTGAAGCAGTAGTTATTTCAGGAAGTGGTGTTGTAGTTCCTGAAGTAGTAGATGTTTCACTAAGTAGAGTTGTTGTAAATGAAGCAGTAGTTGTTTCAGGAAGTGGAGTTGAAGTTCCAGAAGCAGTAGTTGTTTCAGGAAGTGGAGTTGTTGTAACTGAAGCAGTAGTTGTTTCAGGAAGTGGAGTTGTCGTTCCTGAAGCAGTAGTTGTTTCAGGAAGTGGAGTTGTAGTATCTGAAGCAGTAGTTGTTTCAGGAAGTGGAGTTGTAGTTCCTGAAGCAGTTGTTTCAAGAAGTGGAGTTGTCGTTTCTGAAGTAGTAGTTGTTTCAGGAAGTGGAGTTGTAGTTCCAGAAACAGTAGTTGTTTCAGGAAGTGAAGTTGTAGTTCCTGAAGTAGTAGTTGTTTCAGAAAATGGAGTTGTAACTGAAGCAGTAGTTGTTTCAGGAGGTTGAGTCGTAGTACCTAAAGCAATAGTTGTTTCGGGAAGTGGAGTTGTAACTGAAGCAGTAGTTGTTTCAGGAAGTGGAGTTGTAGTTCCTGAAGCAGCAGTTGTTTCAGGAAGTGGAGTTGTAACTGAAGCAGTAGTTGTTTCTGGAAGTGGAGTTGTGGTTCCAGAAGTAGTAGTTGTTTCAGGAAGTGGAGTTGTTGTAACTGAAGCTGTAGTTGTTTCAGGAAGTGGAGTTGTGACTGAAGCAGTAGTTGTTTCAGGAAGTGGAGTTATTATAACTGAAGTAGTAGTTGTTTCAGGAACTGTAGTTGTGCCTGAAGCAGTAGTTGTTTCAGGAAGGTGAGTTGTAGTACCTGAAGCAGTAGTTGTTTTAGGAAGTGGAGTTGTAGTACCAGAAGCAGTAGTTCTTTCAGGAAGTGGAGTTGTTGTAACTGAAGCAGTAGTTGTTTCAGGAAGTGGAGTTGTAACTGAAGCAGTACTTGTTTCAGGAAGTGGAGTTGTAGTACCAGAAGCAGTACTTGTTTCAGAAAGTGGAGTTGTAGTACCTGACACAGTAGTAGTTTCAGAAAGTGGAGTTGTAGTTCCTGAAGCAGTTGTTTCTGGAAGTGGAATTGTGGTAACTGAAGCAGTAGTTCTTTCAGGAAGTGTTGTAAATGAAGTAGTTGTTGTTTCAGGAAGTGGAGTTGGAGTTCCTGAAGCAGTAGTTGTTTCAGGAAGTGGGGTTGTGGTACCAGAAGCAGTACTTCTTTCAGGAAGTGGAGTCGTAGTCTCTGAAGCAGTAGTTGTTTCAGGAAGTGGAGTTGTAATACCTGACGCAGTAGTTGTTTCAGGAAGTGGAGTTGTAATTGAAGCAGTAGTTGTTTCAGGAAGTGGAGTTGTAATTGAAGCAGTAGTTGTTTGAGGAAGTGAAGTTGTAGTTCCTGAAGCAGTAGTTGTTTCAGGAAGTGGAGTTGTAGTATCTGAAGCAGTAGTTATTTCAGGAAGTGGGGTTGTAGTTCCTGAAGCAGTAGTTGTTTCAGGAAGTGGAGTTGTAACTGAAGCAGTAGTTGTTTGAGGAAGTGAAGTTGTAGTTCCTGAAGCAGTAGTTGTTTCAGGAAGTGGAGTTGTAGTATCTGAAGCAGTAGTTGTTTCAGGAAGTGGAGTTGTAGTTCCTGAAGCAGTTGTTTCAAGAAGTGGAGTTGTCGTTCCTGAAGTAGTAGTTGTTTCAGGAATTGGAGTTGTAGTTCCAGAAACAGTAGTTGTTTCAGGAAGTGAAGTTATAGTTCCTGAAGTAGTAGTTGTTTCAGAAAATGGAGTTGTAACTGAAGCAGTAGTTGTTTCAGGAGGTTGAGTCGTAGTACCTAAAGCAATAGTTGTTTCGGGAAGTGGAGTTGTAGTTCCTGAAGCAGCAGTTGTTTCAAGAAGTGGAGTTGTAACTGAAGCAGTAGTTGTTTCTGGAAGTGGAGTTGTGGTTCCAGAAGTAGTAGTTGTTTCAGGAAGTGGAGTTGTTGTAACTGAAGCTGTAGTTGTTTCAGGAAGTGGAGTTGTAACTGAAGCAGTAGTTGTTTCAGGAAGTGGAGTTATTATAACTGAAGTAGTAGTTGTTTCAGGAACTGTAGTTGTGCCTGAAGCAGTAGTTGTTTCAGGAAGTGGAGTTGTAGTAAATGAAGCAGTAGTTGTTTCAGGAAGTGGAGTTGTAGTACCAGAAGCAGTAGTTCTTTCAGGAAGTGGAGTTGTTGTAACTGAAGCAGTAGTTGTTTTAGGAAGTGGAGTTCTTGTAACTGAAGCAGTAGTTGTTTCAGGAAGTGGAGTTGTTGTAACTGAAGCAGTACTTGTTTCAGGAAGTGGAGTTGTAGTTCCAGAAACAGTAGTTGTTTCAGGAAGTGGAGTTGTAACTGAAGCAGTAGTTGTTTCAGGAAGTGGAGTTGTTGTAACTGAAGCAGCAGTTGTTTCAGGAAGTGGAGTTGTAGTTCCTGAAGCAGAAGTTGTTTCAGGAAGTGGAGTTGTTGTAACTGAAGCAGTAGTTGTTTCAGGAAGTGGAGTTGTAGTTCCTGAAGCAGTAGTTGTTTCAGGAAGTGGAGTTGTTGTAACTGAAGCAGTAGTTGTTTCAGGAAGTGGAGTTGTAGTTCCTGAATCAGTAGTTGTTTCAGGAAGTGGAGTTGTTGTAACTGAAGCAGTAGTTGTTTCAGGAAGTGGAGTTGTTGTAACTGAAGTAGTTGTTGTTTCAGGAAGTGGAGTTGTAGTTCCTGAAGCAGTAGTTGTTTGAGGAAGTGGAGTTGTAAATGAAGCAGTAGTTGTTTGAGGAAGTGGAGTTGTAGTAAATGAAGCAGTAGTTGTTTCAGGAAGTGGAGTTGTAGTAACTGAAGCAGTAGTTGTTTGAGGAAGTTGAGTTGTTGTAACTGAAGCAGTAGTTGTTTCAGGAAGTGGAGTTGTAACTGAAGCAGAAGTTGTTTCAGGAAGTGGAGTTGTAGTACCTGACGCAGTAGTTGTTTTAGGAAGTGGAGTTGTAATTCCTGAAGCAGTAGTTGTTTCAGGAAGTGGAGTTGTAACTGAATCAGTAATTTCGGGAAGTGGAGTTGTAGTTCCTGAAGCAGTAGTTTTTTCAGGAAGTTGAGTCGTAGTACCTAAAGCAGTAGTTGTAATTCCTGAAATAGTAGTTGTTTCAAGAAGTGAAGTTGTAACTGAAGCAGTAGTTGTTTCAGGAAGTGGAGTTGTAGTTCTTGAAGCAGTAGTTGTTTCAGGAAGTGGAGTTGTAATTCCTGAAGCAGTAGTTGTTTCAGGAAGTGGAGTTGTAACTGAAGCAGTAGTTGTTTCAGGAAGTGGAGTTGTAGTTCCTGAAGCAGTAGTTGTTTCAAGAAGTAGAGTCGTAATACCTGAAGCAGTAGTTGTTTCAGGAAGTGGAGTTGTAGTTCCAGAAACAGTAGTTGTTTCGGGAAGTGGAGTTGTTGTAACTGAAGCAGTAGTTGTTTCAGGAAGTGGAGTTGTAGTACCTGAAGCAGTAGTTGTTTCGGTAAGTGGAGTTGTAACTGAAGCAGTAGTTGTTTCAGGAAGTGGAGTTGTAGTTCCTAAAGCAGTAGTTTCTGGAAGTGGAGTTGTAGTAAATGAAGCAGTAGTTGTTTCAGGAAGTGGAGTTGTAAATGAAGCAGTAGTTGTTTCAGGAAGTTGAGTTGTAGTTCCAGAAGCTTTAGTTGTTTCAGGAAGTGGAGTTGTAACTGAAGCAGTAGTTGTTTCAGGAAGTGGAGTTGTAGTTCCTAAAGCAGTAGTTGTTTCAGGAACTGGAGTTGTAACTGAAGCAGTAGTTGTTTGAGGAAGTCGAGTTGTAGTTCCTGAAACAGTAGTTGTTTCAGGAAGTGGAGTTGTAGTACCTGAAGCAGTAGTGTTTTCAGGAAGTCGAGTTGTAACTGAAGCAGTAGTTGTTTCAGGAAGTGGAGTTGTTGTAACAGAAGTAGTTGTTTCAGGAAGTAGAGTTGTAGTACTTGACGCAGTAGTTGTTTCAGGAAGTGGAATTGTAGTTCCTGAAGCAGTAGTTGTTTCAGGAAGTGGAGGTGTAACTGAAGCCGGAATTGTTTCAGGAAGTGGAGTTGTTGTAACTGAAGCAGTAGTTGTTTCAGGAAGTGGAGTTGTAGTTCCTGAAGCAGTAGTTGTTTCGGGAAGTGGAGTTGTAGTAACTGAAGCAGTAGTTGTTTCAGGAAGTGGAGTTGTAGTTCCTGAAGCTGTAGTTGTTTCATGAAGTGGAGTTGTTGTAACTAAAGCAGTAGCTGTTTCAGAAAGAGGAGTTGTAGTTCCAGAAACAGTAGTTTCAGGAAGTGGAGTTGTTTTAACTGAAGCAGTAGTTGTTTCAGGAAGTGGAGTTGTAGTTCCAAAAACAGTAATTGTTTCAGAAAGTTGAGTTGTAGTACCAGAATCAGTAGTTGTTTCAGGAAGTGGAGTTGTAGTACCTGAAGCAGTACTTGTTTCAGAAAATGGAGATGTTGTAACTGAAGCAGTGGTTGTTTCAGGAAGAGGAGTTGTAGTTCCAGAAACAGTAGTTGTTTCAAGAAGTGGAGTTGTAACTGAAGCAGTAGTTGTTTCAGGAAGTGGAGTTGGAGTTCCTGAAGCAGTAGTTGTTTCAGGAAGTGGAGTTGTAGTAACTGAAACAGTAGTTTCAGGAAGTGGAGTTGTAGTATGTGAAGCAGTAGTTGTTTCAGGAAGTGGAGTTGTAGTTCCTGAAGCAGTAGTTGTTTCAGGAAGTAGAGTTGTAGTACCTGAAGCAGTAGTTGTTTCAGGAAGTGGAGATGTAGTTCCAGAAGCAGTAGATGTTTCAGGAAGTGGAGTTGTAGTTCCTGAAGCAGTAGTTGTTTCAGGAAGTGGAGTTGTTGTTCCAGAATCAGTAGTTGTTTCAGGAAGTGGAGTTGTTGTAACTGAAGCAGTAGTTGTTTCAGGAAGTGGAGTTGTAGTACCAGAAGCAGTAGTTGTTTCAGGAAGTGGAATCGTAGTACCTGAAGCAATAGTTGTTTCAGGAAGAGGAGTTGTAGTTCCAGAAGCTGTAGTTGTTTCAGGAAGTGGAGTTGCAGTTCCTGAAGCAGTAGTTGTTTCAGGAAGTTGAGTTGTAGTATCTGAAGCAGTGCTTGTTTCAGGAAGTGGAGTTGTAGATTCTGAAGCAGTAGTTGTTTCAAGAAGTTGAGTTGTAGTACCTGAAGCAGTAGTTGTTTCAGGAAGTGGAGTTGTTGTAACTGAAGCAGTAGTTGTTTCAGGAAGTGGAGTTGTAGTTCCAGAAGCAGTAGTTGTTTCAGGAAGGTGAGTCGTAGTACCTGAAGCAGTACTTGTTTCAGAAAGTGGAGTTGTTGTAACTGAAGCAGTAGTTGTTTCAGGAAGTGGAGTTGTAGTTCCAGAAACAGTAGTTGTTTCAGGAAGTTGAGTTGTAACTGAAGCAGTAGCTGTTTCAGGAAGAGGAGTTGTAGTTCCAGAAACAGTAGTTGTTTCAGGAAGTGGAGTTGTAGTACCAGAAGCAGTAGTTGTTTCAGGAAGTGGAGTTGTTGTAACTGAAGCAGTAGTTGTTACAGGAAGTGGAGTTGTAGTTTCAGAAACAGTAATTGTTTCAGAAAGTGGAGTTGTAGTACCAGAAGCAGTAGTTGTTTCAGGAAGTGGAGTTGTATTTTCAGAAACAGTATTTGTTTCAGAAAGTGGGGTTGTAGTACCAGAAGCAGTAGTTGTTTCAGGAAGTGGAGTTGTAGTACCTGAAGCAGTTTCAGAAAAAGGAGATGTTGTAACTGAAGCAGTAGTTGTTTCAGGAAGAGGAGTTGTAGTTCCAGAAACAGTAGTTTCAGGAAGTAGAGTTGTAACTGAAGCAGTAGTTGTTTCAGGAAGTGGAGTTGTAGTTCCTGAAGCAGTAGTTGTTTCAGGAAGTGGAGTTGTAGTACCTGAAGCAGTACTTGTTTCAGAAAATGGAGATGTTGTAACTGAAGCAGTAGTTGTTTCAGGAAGAGGAGTTGTAGTTCCAGAAACAGTAGTTGTTTCAGGAAGTGGAGTTGTAACTGAAGCAGTAGTTGTTTCAGGAAGTGGAGTTGTAGTATCTGAAGCAGTGCTTGTTTCAGGAAGTGGAGTTGTTGTAACTGAAACAGTAGTTGTTTCAGGAAGTGGAGTTGTAGTTTCTGAAGCAGTAGTTGCTTCAGAAACTGGAGTTGT
Source organism: Penaeus vannamei (assembly GCF_042767895.1). Taxonomy (NCBI): domain Eukaryota; kingdom Metazoa; phylum Arthropoda; class Malacostraca; order Decapoda; family Penaeidae; genus Penaeus; species Penaeus vannamei. Next base: position 34,968,085 of record NC_091557.1, read on the forward strand.
AACTGAAGCAGTATTTGTTTCAGGAAGTGGAGTTGCAGTCCCAGAAGCAGTAGTTGTTTCAGGAAGTGGAGTTGTAGTTCCTGAAGCAGTAGTTGTTTCAGGAAGGTGAGTTGTAGTACCTGAAGCAGTAGTTGTTTCAGAAAGTGGAGTTGTTGTAACTGAAGCAGTAGTTGTTTCAGGAAGTGGAGTTGTAGTTCCTGAAGCAGTAGTTGTTTCAGGAAGTGGAGTTGTTGTAACTGAAGCAGTAGCTGTTTCAGGAAGAGGAGTTGTAGTTCCAGAAACAGTAATTGTTTCAGAAAGTGGAGTTGTAGTACCAGAAGCAGTAGTTTTTTCAGGAAGTGGAGTTGTAGTTCCAGAAACAGTAATTGTTTCAGAAAGTGGAGTTGTAGTACCAGAAGCAGTAGTTGTTTCAGGAAGTGCAGTTGAAGTTCCAGAAACAGTAATTGTTTCAGAAAGTGGAGTTGTAGTACCAGAAGCAGTAGTTGTTTCAGGAAGTGGAGTTGTAGTACCTGAAGCAGTACTTGTTTCAGAAAATGGAGATGTTGTAACTGAAGCAGTAGTTGTTTTAGGAAGTGGAGTTGTAGTACCTGAAGCAGTACTTGTTTCAGAAAAAGGAGATGTTGTAACTGAAGCAGTAGTTCTTTCAGGAAGAGGAGTTGTAGTTCCAGAAACAGTAGTTGTTTCATGAAGTGGAGTTGTAACTGAAGCAGTACTTGTTTCAGGAAGTGGAGTTGTAGTTCCAGAAACAGTAATTGTTTCAGGAAGTGGAGATGTAGTTCCTGAAGCAGTGCTTGTTTCAGGAAGTGGAGTTGTTGTAACTGAAGCAGTGGTTGTTTCAGGAAGTGGAGTTGTAGTTCCTGAAGCAGTAGTTGTTTCAGAGAGTGGAGTTGTAACTGAAGCAGTAGTTGTTTCAGGAAGTCGAGTTTTAGTTCCTGAAGCAGTAGTTGTTTCAGGAAGTGGAGTTGTAGTTCCAGAATCAGTAGTTGTTTCAGGAAGTGGAGTTGTAACTGAAGCAGTAGTTGTTTCAGGAAGTGGAGTTGTAGTACCAGAAGCAGTAGTTGTTTCAGGAAGTGGAGTTGTAGAAAATGAAGTAGTTGTTTCAGGAAGTGAAATTGTTGTTCCTGAAGCAGTAGTTGTTTCAGGAAGTGGAGTTGTCGTTCCTGAAGCAGTTGTTGTTTCAGGAAGTGGAATCGTAGTACCTGAAGCAGTAGTTGTTTCAGGAAGTGGAGTTGTAGTTCCAGAAGCTGTAGTTGTTTCAGGAAGTGGAGTTGCAGTTACTGAAACAGTAGTTGTTTCAAGAAGTGGAGTTGCAGTTGCAGAAGCAGTAGTTTTTTCAGGAAGTGGAGTTGTAGTTCCTGAAGCAGTAGTTGTTTCAGGAAGTGGATTTGTAGTATCTGAAGCAGTACTTGTATCAGGAAGTGGAGTTGTAGTTCCTGAAGCAGTAGTTGTTTCAGGAAGTGGAGTTGTAGTTCCAGAAGTAGTAGTTGTTTCAGGAAGGTGAGTTGTAGTACCTGAAGCAGTACTTGTTTCAGAAAGTGGAGTTGTTGTAACTGAAGCAGTAGTTGTTTCAGGAAGTGGAGTTGTAGTTCCTGAAGCAGTAGTTGTTTCAGGAAGTGGAGTTGTAACTGAAGCAGTAGCTGTTTCAGGAAGAGGAATTCTAGTTCTAGAAACAGTAGTTGTTTCAGGAAGTGCAGTTGTTGTAACTGAAGCAGTAGTTGTTTCGGGAAGTGGAGTTGTAGTTCCAGAAACAGTAATTATTTCAGAAAGTGGAGTTGTAGTACCAGAAGCAGTAGTTGTTTCAGGAAGTGGAGTTGTTGTAACTGAAGTAGTAGTTGTTTCAGGAAGTGGAGTTGTAGTACCAGAAGCAGCAGTTGTTTCAGGAAGTGGAGTTGTAGTACCAGAAGCAGTAGTTGTTTCAGGAAGGTGAGTTGTAGTTCCAGAAGCAGTAGTTGTTTCAGGAAGTTGAGTTGTAGTACCTGAAGCAGTACTTTTATCAGAAAATGGAGTTGTTGTAACTGAAGCTGTAGTTGTTTCAGAAAGAGGAGTTGTAGTTCCAGAAGCAGTAGTTGTTTCAGGAAGTGGAGTTGTAACTGAAGTAGTAGTTGTTTCAGGAAGTGGAGTTGTAGTTCCTGAAGCAGTAGTTGTTTCAGGAAGTGGAGTTGTAACTGAAGCAGTAGTTGTTTCAGGAAGTGGAGTTGTAGTTCCAGAAGCAGTAGTTGTTTCAGGAAGTGGAGTTGTAACTGAAGCAGTAGTTGTTTCAGGAAGTGGAGTTGTAGTTCCAGAAACAGTAGTTGTTTCAGGAAGTTGAGTTGTAGTACCAGAAGCAGTAGTTGTTTCATGAAGTGGAGTTGTTGTAACTAAAGCAGTAGTTGTTTCAGGAAGTGGAGTTGTAGTACCAGAAGCAGTAGTTGTTTCAGGAAGTGGGGTTGTAGTACCAGAAGGAGTAGTTGTTTCATGAAGTGGAGTTGTAGTCCCAGAAGCAGTACTTGTTTCAGAAAATGGAGTTGTTGTAACTGAAGCTGTAGTTGTTTCAGAAAGAGGAGTTGTAGTTCCAGAAGCAGTAGTTGTTTCAGGAAGTGGAGTTGTAACTGAAGCAGTAGTTGTTTCAGGAAGTGGAGTTGTAGTTCCTGAAGCAGTAGTTGTTTCAGGAAGTGGAGTTCTTGTAACTGAAGCAGTAATTGTTTCAGGAAGTGGAGTTGTTGTTCCTGAAGCAGTAGTTGTTTCAGGAAGTGGAGTTGTAGTTCCTGAAGCAGTAGTTGTTTGAGGAAGTGGAGTTGTAACTGAAGCAGTAGTTGTTTCAGGAAGTGGAGTTGTAGTTCCTGAAGCAGTAGTTGTTTCAGGAAGTGGAGTTGTAGTTCCTGAAGCAGTACTTGTTTTAGGAAGTGGAGTTGTTGTAACTGAAGCAGTAGTTGTTTCAGGAAGTGGAGTTGTAGTTCCTGAAGCAGTGCTTGTTTCAGGAAGTGGAGTTGTAGTATGTGAAGCAGTAGTTGTTTCAGGAAGTGGAGTTGTAGCTCCTGAAGCAGTAGTTGTTTCAGGGAGTGGAGTTGTAGTTCCTGAAGCAGTAGTTGTTTCAGGAAGTGGAGTTGTTGTAACTGAAGCAGTAGTTGTTTCAGGAAGTGGAGTTGTAGTTCCTGAAGCAGTAGTTGTTTCAGGGAGTGGAGTTGTAATTGAAGCAGTAGTATTTTCATGAAGTGGAGTTGTAGTTCCTGAAGCAATAGTTTCAGGAAGTGGAGTTGTAGTTCCTGAAGCAGTAGTTGTTTCAGGAAGTGGAGTTGTAGTTCCTGAAGCAGTAGTTGTTATAGGAAGTGGAGTTGTAACTGAAGCAGTAGTTGTTTCAGGAAGTGGAGTTGTTGAAACTGAAGCAGTACTTGTTTCAGGAATTGGAGTTATTTTAAACGAAGCAGTAGTTGTTTCAGGAAGTGGAGTTGTAGTTTCTGAAGCAGTAGTTGTTTCAGGAAGTGGAGTTGTAGTATCTGAAACAGTACTTTTTTCAGGAAGTGAAGTTGTAGTTCCAGAAGCGGTAGTTGTTTCAGGAAGTGGAGTTGTAGTTCCTGAAGCAGTACTTCTTTCAGGAAGTGGAGTTGTAGTTCCTGAAACAGTAGTTGTTTCAGGAAGTGGAGTTGTAGTTTCTGAAGCAGCAGTTGTTTCAGGAAGTGGAGTTGTAGTATCTGAAGCAGTTGCTTCAGGAAGTGGAGTTGTAGTTCCTGAAATAGTAGTTGTTTCAGGAAGTGGAGTTGTAGTATCTAAAGCAGTACTTGTTTCAGGAAGTGGAGTTGTTGTAACTGAAGAAGTAGTTGTTTTAGGAAGTGGAGTTGTAGTTCCAGAAACAGTTGTTTCAGGAAGTAGAGTTGTAGTCCCAGAAGCAGTAGTTGTTTCAGGAAGTGGAGTTGCAGTTCCTGAAGCAGTACTTGTTTCAGAAAGTGGAGTTGTAACTGAAGCAGTATTTGTTTCAGGAAGTGGAGTTGTAGTTCCAGAAACACTAGTTGTTTCAGGAAGTGGAGTCGTAGTACCTGAAGCAGTAGTTGTTTCAGGAAGTGGAGTTGTAGTTCCTGAAGCAGTAGTTGTTTCAGGAAGTGGAGTTGTAGTTCCTGAAGCAGTAGTTTTTTCAGAAAGTGGAGTTGTAGTACCTAAAGCAGCAGTTGTTTCTGGAAGTGGAGTTGTACTTCCTGAAGCAGTAGTTGTTTCAGGAAGTTGAGTCGTAGTACCTGAAGCAGTAGTTGTTTCAGGAAGTGGAGTTGTAGCTCCTGAAGCAGTAGTTGTTTCAGGAAGTGGAGTCGTAGTATCAGAAGCAGTAGTTGTTTCAGGAAGTTGAGTTGTAGTTCCTGAAGCAGTAGTTTCAGGAAGTGGAGTTATAGTTTCTGAATCAATAGTTGTTTCAGGAAGTGGAGTTGTAGTTCCAGAAGCAGTAGTTGTTTCAGGAAGTTGAGTTGTAGTTCCTGAAGCAGTAGTTGTTTCAGGAAGTGGAGTCGTAGTACCTGAAGTAGTAGTTGTTTCAGGAAGAGGAGTTGTAGTATGTGAAGCAGTAGTTGTTTCAGGAAGTGTAGTTGTAGTTACTAAAGCAGTAGTTGTTTCAGGAAGTGGAGTTGTAGTTCCTGAAGCAGTAGTTGTTTCAGGAAGTGGAGTTGTAGTAACTGAAGCAGTAGTTGTTTCAAGAAGTGGAGTTGTAGTACCAGAAGCAGTAGTTGTTTCAGGTAGTGGAGTTGTAGTTCCTGAACCAGTTGTTTCAGGAAGTAGTGTAGTTCCTGAAGTACTAGATGTTTCACTAAGTAGAGTTGTAACTGAAGCAGTAGTTGTTTCAGGAAGTGGAGTGGTAGTTCCTGAATCAGTAGTTGTTTCAGGAAGTGGAGATGTAGTTCCAGAAGCAGTAGTTGTTTCAGGAAGTGGAGTTGTAGTCCCTGAAGCAGTAGTTGTTTCAGGAAGTGGAGTTGTAGTAACTGAAGCAGTAGTTGTTTCATGAAGTAGAGTTGTAGTTCCTGAAGCAGTAGTTGTTTCAGGAAGTGAAGTTGTAGTACCTGAAGCAGTAGTTGTTTCAGGAAGTGTTGTTGTAACTGAAGCAGTAGCTGTTTCAGGAAGTGAAGTTGTAGTTCCAGAAGCAGTAGTTGTTTCAGGAAGTTGAGTTGTAGTTCCAGAAGCAGTAGTTGTTTCAGGAAACTGAGTCGTAGTACCTGAAGCAGTAGTTGTTTCAGGAAGTTGAGTTGTAGTAACTGAAGCAGTAGTTGTTTCAGGAAGTGAAGTTGTAGTTCCAGAAGCAGCAGTTGTTTCGGGAAGTGGAGTTGTAGTAACTGAAGCAGTAGTTGTTTCAGGAAGTGGAGTTGTAACTGAAGCAGTAGTTGTTTCAGGAAGTTGAGTCGTAGTTCCGGAAGCAGTACTTGTTTCAGGAAGTGGAGATGTAGTAACTGAAGCAGTAGTTGTTTTAGGGAGTGGAGTTGTTGTAACTGAGGCAGTAGTTGTTTCAAGAAGTGGAGTTGTAGTTCCAGAAGTAGTAGTTGTTTCAAGAAGGTGAGTTGTAGTTCCAGAAGCAGTAGTTGTTTCAGGAAGTGGAGTTGTAGTTCCAGAGGCAGTAATTATTTCAGGAAGTGGAGTTGTAGTTCCTGAAGTAGTAGTTGTTTCAGGAAGTGGAGTTGTTGTTCCTGAAGCAGTAGTTGTTTCAGGAAGTGAAGTTGTAGTTCCAGAAGCAGTAGTTGTTTCAGGAAGTGGAGTTGTAGTTCCAGAAGTAGTAGTTGTTTCAGGAAGAGGAGTTGTAGTTCCTGAAGCAGTAGTTGTTTCAGGAAGTGGAGTTGTAGTTCCAGAAGTAGTAGTTGTTTCAGGAAGTGGCGTAGTTGTACCAGAAGCAGTAGTTGTTTCAGGAAGTGGAGTTGTAGTTCCAGAAGCAGTAGTTGTTTCAGGAAGTGGAGATGTAGTTCCTGAAGCAGTAGTTGTTTCAGGAAGTTGAGTCGTAGTACCTGAAGCAGTAGTTGTTTCAGGAAGTGTAGTTGTAGTTCCTGAATCAGTAGTTGTTTCAGGAAGTGGAGATGTAGTTCCAGAAGCAGTATTTTTTTCAGGAAGTGGAGGTGTAGTTCCTGAAGCAGTAGTTGTTTCAGGAAGTGGAGTTGTAGTAACTGAAGGAGTAGTTGTTTCAGGAAGTGGAGTTGTAGTTCTTGAAGCAGTAGTTGTTTCAGGAAGTGAAGTTGTAGTACCTGAAGCAGTAGTTGTTTCAGGAAGTGTTGTTGTAACTGAAGCAGTAGTTGTTTCAGGAAGTGAAGTTGTAGTTCCAGAAGCAGTAGTTGTTTCAGGAAGTGGAGTTGTAGTAACTGAAGCAGTAGTTGTTTCAAGAAGCTGAGTCGTAGTACCTGAAGCAGTAGTTGTTTCAGGAATTTGAGTTGTAGTAACTGAAGCAGTAGTTGTTTCCGGAAGTGAAGTTGTAGTTCCTGAAGCAGTAGTTGTTTCAGGAAGTGGAGTTGTAGTAACTGAAGCAGTAGTTGTTTCAGGAAGCTGAGTCGTAGTACCTGAAGCAGTAGTTGTTTCAGGAATTTGAGTTGTAGTAACTGAAGCAGTAGTTGTTTCCGGAAGTGAAGTTGTAGTTCCTGAAGCAGTAGTTGTTTCAGGAAGTGGAGTTGTAGTAACTGAAGCAGTAGTTGTTTCAGGAAGCTGAGTCGTAGTACCTGAAGCAGTAGTTGTTTCAGGAATTTGAGTTGTAGTAACTGAAGCAGTAGTTGTTTCCGGAAGTGAAGTTGTAGTTCCTGAAGCAGTAGTTGTTTCAGGAAGTGGAGTTGTAGTAACTGAAGCAGTAGTTGTTTCAGGAAGTGGAGTTGTTGTAACTGAGGCAGTAGTTGTTTCAAGAAGTGAAGTTGTAGTTCCAGAAGCAGTAGTTGTTTCAGGAAGTAGAGTTGTAACTGAAGCAGTAGTTGTTTCAGGAAGTGGAGTTGTAGTTCCAGAAGAAGCAGTTGTTTCAGGAAGAGGAGTTGTAGTTCCTGAAGCAGTAGTTGTTTCAGGAAGTTGAGTTGTAGTTCCAGAAGTAGTAGTTGTTTCAGGAAGTGGCGTAGTTGTACCAGAAGCAGTAGTTGTTTCAGGAAGTGGAGTTGTAGTTCCAGAAGCAGTAGTTGTTTCAGGAAGTGGAGTTGTAGTTCCTGAAGCAGTAGTTGTTTCAGGAAGTTGAGCCGTAGTACCTGAAGCAGTAGTTGTTTCAGGAAGTGGAGTTGTAGTCCCAGAAGCAGTAGTTGTTTCAGGAAGTGGAGTTGTAGTTCCTGAAGCAGTAGTTGTTTCAGGAAGTGAAGTTGTAGTTCCAGAAGCAGTAGTTGTTTCAGGAAGTGAAGTTGTCGTTCCTGAAGCAGTAGTTGTTTCAGGAAGTGGAGTTGTAACTGAAGCAGTGCTTGTTTCAGGAAGTGGAGTTGTAGTTCCTGAATCAGTAGTTGTTTCAGGAAGTGGAGTTGTAGTTCCTGAAGCAGTAGTTGTTTCAGGAAGTTGAGTTGTAGTTCCAGAAGCAGTAGTTGTTTCAGGAAGGTGAGTTGTAGTAACTGAAGCAGTAGTTATTTCAGGAAGTGGAGTTGTAACTGAAGCAGTAGTTGTTTCAGGAAGTGGAGTTGTTGTAACTGAAGCAGTACTTGTTTCAGGAAGTGGGGTTGTTGTTCCTGAATCAGCAGTTGTTTCAGGAAGTGGAGTTGTAGTTCCAGAAGCAGTAGTTGTTTCAGGAAGTGGAGTTGTAGTTCCTGAAGCAGTAGTTGTTTCAGGAAGTGGAGTTGTAGTTCCTGAAGCAGTAGTTGTTTCAGGAAGTTGAGTCGTAGTACCTGAAGCAGTAGTTGTTTCAGGAAGTGTAGTTGTAGTTCCTGAAGCAGTAGTTGTTTCAGGAAGTGGAGTTGTAGTTCCTGAAGCAGTATTTGTTTCAGGAAGTGAAGTTGTAGTTCCAGAAGCAGTAGTTGTTTCAGGAAGTGAAGTTGTCGTTCCTGAAGCAGTAGTTGTTTCAGGAATTTGAGTTGTTGTAACTGAAGCAGTACTTGTTTCAGGAAGTGTAGTTGTTTTTCTTGAATCAGTAGTTGTTTCAGGAAGTTGAGTCGTAGTTCCAGAAGCAGTAGTTGTTTCAGGAAGTGGAGTTGTTGTAACTGAGGCAGTAGTTCTTTCAAGAAGTGAAGTTGTAGTTCCAGAAGTAGTAGTTGTTTCAGGAAGTAGAGTTGTAACTGAAGCAGTAGTTGTTTCAGGAAGTGAAGTTGTAGTCCCTGAAGTAGTAGTTGTTTCAGGAAGTGGAGTTGTAGTTCCAGAAGCAGTAGTTGTTTCAGGAAGTGGAGTTGTAGTTCCTGAAGCAGTAGTTGTTTCAGGAAGTGGAGTTGTAGTTCCAGAAGCAGTAATTGTTTCAGGAAGTGGAGTTGTAGTTCCTGAAGTAGAAGTTGTTTCAGGAAGTGGAGTTGTTCCTGAAGCAGTAGTTGTTTCAGGAAGTGAAGAAACAGTAGTTGTTTCAGGAAGTGGAGTTGTAGTTCCAGAAGCAGTAGTTGTTTCAGGAAGTGGAGTTGTAACTGAAGCAGTAGTTGTTTCAGGAAGTTGAGTCGTAGTACCTGAAGCAGTAGTTTTTTCAGGAAGTTGAGTCGTAGTACCAGAAGCAGTAGTTGTTTCAGGAAGTGGAGTTGTAGTTCCAGAAGCAGTAGTTGTTTCAGGAAGTGGAGTTGTAGTTCCTGAAGCAGTAGTTGCTTCAGGAAGTTGAGTCGTAGTACCTGAAGCAGTAGTTGTTTCAGGAAGTGTAGTTGTAGTTCCTGAATCAGTAGTTGTTTCAGGAAGTGGAGGTGTAGTTCCTGAAGCAGTAGTTGTTTCAGGAAGTGGAGTTGTAGTAACTGAAGGAGTAGTTGTTTCAGGAAGTGGAGTTGTAGTAACTGAAGCAGTAGTTGTTTCAGGAAGTGAAGTTGTAGTACCTGCAGCAGTAGTTGTTTCAGGAAGTGTTGTTGTAACTGAAGCAGTAGTTGTTTCAGGAAGTGGAGTTGTAGTTCCAGAAGCAGTAGTTGTTTCAGGAAGTGGAGTTGTAGTTCCAGAAGCAGTAGTTGTTTCAAGAAGCTGAGTCGTAGTACCTGAAGCAGTAGTTGTTTCAGGAAGCTGAGTCGTAGTACCTGAAGCAGTAGTTGTTTCAGGAAGGTGAGTTGTAGTAACTGAAGCAGTAGTTGTTTCAGGAAGTGAAGTTGTAGTTCCTGAAGCAGTAGTTGTTTCAGGAAGTGGAGTTGTAGTAACTGAAGCAGTAGTTGTTTCAGGAAGTGGAGTTGTTGTAACTGAGGCAGTAGTTGTTTCAAGAAGTGAAGTTGTAGTTCCAGAAGCAGTAGTTGTATCAGGAAGTAGAGTTGTAACTGAAGCAGTAGTTGTTTCAGGAAGTGGAGTTGTAGTTCCAGAAGTAGCAGTTGTTTCAGGAAGTGGAGTTGTAGTTCCAGAATCAGTAGTTGTTTCAGGAAGTGGAGTTGTAGTTCCTGAAGCAGTAGTTGTTTCAGGAAGTGGAGTTGTAGTTCCAGAGGCAGTAATTGTTTCAGGAAGTGGAGTTGTAGTTCCTGAAGTAGTAGTTGTTTCAGGAAGTGGAGTTGTTGTTCCTGAAGTAGTAGTTGTTTCAGGATGTGAAGTTGTAGTTCCAGAAGCAGTAGTTGTTTCAGGAAGTGGAGTTGTAGTAACTGAAGCAGTAGTTGTTTCAGGAAGTTGAGTTGTAGTTCCAGAAGTAGTAGTTGTTTCAGGGAGAGGAGTTGTAGTTCCTGAAGCAGTAGTTGTTTCAGGAAGTGGAGTTGTAGTTCCAGAAGTAGTAGTTGTTTCAGGAAGTGGCTTAGTTGTACCAGAAGCAGTACTTGTTTCAGGAAGTGGAGTTGTAGTTCCAGAAGCAGTAGTTGTTTCAGGAAGTGGAGTTGTAGTTCCTGAAGCAGTAGTTGTTTCAGGAAGTTGAGTCGTAGTACCTGAAGCAGTAGTTGTTTCAGGAAGTGGAGTTGTAATCCCAGAAGCAGTAGTTGTTTCAGGAAGTGGAGTTGTAGTACCAGAAGCAGTAGTTGTTTCAGGAAGTGAAGTTGTAGTTCCAGAAGCAGTAGTTGTTTCAGGAAGTGAAGTTGTCGTTCCTGAAGCAGTAGTTGTTTCAGGAAGTGGAGTTGTTGTAACTGAAGCAGTACTGGTTTCAGGAAGTGGAGTTGTAGTTCCTGAATCAGTAGTTGTTTCAGGAAGTGGAGTTGTAGTTCCAGAAGCAGTAGTTGTTTCAGGAAGTGAAGTTGTAGTTCCAGAAGCAGTAGTTGTTTCAGGAAGTGGAGTTGTAACTGAAGCAGTAGTTGTTTCAGGAAGTGGAGTTGTTGTAACTGAAGCAGTACTTGTTTCAGGAAGTGGAGTTGTTGTTCCTGAATCAGTAGTTGTTTCAGGAAGTGGAGTTGTTTTTCCAGAAGCAGTAGTTGTTTCAGGAAGTGGAGTTGTAGTTCCTGAAGCAGTAGTTGTTTCAAGAAGTGGAGTTGTAGTTCCAGAAGCAGTAGTTGTTTCAGGAAGTGGAGTTGTAGTTCCTGAAGCAGTAGTTGTTTCAGGAAGTTGAGTCGTAGTACCTGAAGCAGTAGTTGTTTCAGGAAGTGGAGTTGTAGTTCCTGAAGCAGTAGTTGTTTCAGGAAGTGGAGTTGTAGTAACTGAAGCAGTACTTGTTTCAGGAAGTGAAGTTGTAGTTCCAGAAGCAGTAGTTGTTTCAGGAAGTGAAGTTGTCGTTCCTGAAGCAGTAGTTGTTTCAGGAATTTGAGTTGTTGTAACTGAAGCAGTACTTGTTTCAGGAAGTGGAGTTGTTTTTCCTGAATCAGTAGTTGTTTCAGGAAGTTGAGTCGTAGTTCCAGAAGCAGTACTTGTTTCAGGAAGTGGAGTTGTTGTAACTGAAGCAGTAGTTGTTTCAGGAAGTGGAGTTGTTGTAACTGAGGCAGTAGTTTTTTCAAGAACTGAAGTTGTAGTTCCAGAAGTAGTAGTTGTTTCAGGAAGTAGAGTTGTAACTGAAGCAGTAGTTGTTTCAGGAAGTGAAGTTGTAGTCCCTGAAGTAGTAGTTGTTTTAGGAAGTGGAGTTGTAGTTCCAGAAGCAGTAGTTGTTTTAGGAAGTGGAGTTGTAGTTCCTGAAGCAGTAGTTGTTTCAGGAAGTGGAGTAGTAGTTCCAGAAGCAGTAATTGTTTCAGGAAGGTGAGTTGTAGTTCCTGAAGTAGTAGTTGTTTCAGGAAGTGGAGTTGTTGTTCCTGAAGCAGTAGTTGTTTCAGGAAGTGAAGAAACAGTAGTTCCTGAAGTAGTAGTTGTTTCAGGAAGTGGAGTTGTAACTGAAGCAGTAGTTGTTTCAGGAAGTTGAGTCGTAGTACCTGAAGCAGTAGTTGTTTCAGGAAGTTGAGTCGTAGTACCTGAAGCAGTAGTTGTTTCAGGAAGTGTAGTTTTAGTTCCTGAAGCAGTAGTTGTTTCAGGAAGTGGAGTTGTAATTCCAGAACCAGTAGTTGTTTCAGGAAGTGGAGTTGTAGTTCCAGAAGCAGTAGTTGTTTCAGGAAGCTGAGTCGTAGTACCTGAAGCAGTAGTTGCTTCAGGAAGCTGAGTAGTAGTACCTGAAGCAGTAGTTGTTTCAGGAAGTTGAGTTGTACTAACTGAAGCAGTAGTTGTTTCAGGAAGTGAAGTTGTAATAACTGAAGCAGTAGTTGTTTCAGGAAGTGGAGTTGTAGTAACTGAAGCAGTAGTTGTTTCAGGAAGTGGAGTTATAGTAACTGAAGCAGTAGTTGTTTCAGGAAGTGGAGTTGTAACTGAAGCAGTAGTTGTTTCAGGAAGTTGAGTCGTAGTTCCAGAAGCAGTACTTGTTTCAGGAAGTGGAGTTGTAACTGAAGCAGTAGTTGTTTCAGGAAGTGGAGTCGTAGTTCTAGAAGCAGCACTTGTTTCAGGAAGTGGAGTTGTTGTAACTGAAGCAGTAGTTGTTTCAGGAAGTAGAGTTGTAACTGAAGCAGTAGTTGTTTCAGGAAGTGGAGTTGTAGTTCCAGAAGCAGTAGTTGTTTCAGGAAATAGAGTTGTAGTTCCAGAAGCAGTAGTTGTTTCAGGAAGTGGAGTTGTAGTTCCTGAAGCAGTAGTTGTTTCAGGAAGTGGAGTTGTAGTAACTGAAGCAGTAGTTGTTTCAGGAAGTAGAGTTGTAACTGAAGCAGTAGTTGTTTCAGGAAGTGGAGTTGTAGTTCCAGAAACAGTAGTTGTTTCAGGAAGTTGAGTTGTAGTTCCAGAAGCAGTAATTGTTTCAGGAAGTGGAGTTGTAGTTCCTGAAGCAGTAGTTGTTTCTGGAAGTTGAGTCGTAGTTACTGAAGCAGTAGTTGTTTTAGGAAGTGGAGTTGTAGTTCCTGAAGCAGTAGTTGTTTCAGGAAGTGGAGTTGTAGTTCCAGAATCAGTAGTTGTTTCAGGAAGTGGAGTTGTAGTCCCTGAAGCAGTAGTTGTTTCGGGAAGTGGAGTTCTAGTTCCTGAAGCAGTAGTTGTTTCAGGAAGTGGAGTTGTAGTTCCTGAAGCAGTAGTTATTTCAGGAAGTGGAGTTGTAGTTCCTGAAGCAGTAGTTGTTTCAGGAAGTGTAGTTGTAGTTCCTGAAGCAGTAGTTGTTTCAGGAAGTTGAGTCGTAGTACTTGAAGCACTAGTTGTTTCAGGAAGTGGAGTTGTAGTACCTGAAGCAGTAGTTGTTTCAAGAAGTGGAGTTGTAGTTCCTGAAGCAGTAGTTGTTTCAGGAAGTGGAGTTGTAGTTCCTGAAGCAGTAGTTGTTTCATGAAGTAGGGTTGTTGTAACTGAAGCAGTAGTTGTTTCAGGAAGTGGAGTTGTTCCTGAAGCCGTAGTTGCTTCAGAAAGTGGAGTTGTTGTAACTGAAGTAGTAGTTGTTTCAGGAAGTGGAGTTGTAGTATGTGAAGCAGTAGTTGTTTCAGGAAGTGGAGTTGTAGTTTCTGAAGCAGTAGTTGTTTCAGGAAGTGGAGTTGTAGTTTCTGAAGCAGTAGTTGTTTCAGGAAGAAGAGTTGTAGTACCAGAAGCAGTAGTTGTTTCAGGAAGTGGAGTTGTAGTTTCTGAAGCAGTAGTTGTTTCAGGAAGTGAAGTTGTAGTTCCTGAAGCAGTAGTTGTTTCAGGAAGTGGAGTTGTCGTCCCTGTAGTAGTAGTTGTTTCAGGAAGTTTAGTAGTATCTGAAGCAGTAGTTGTTTCAGGAAGTGGAGTTGTAGTTCCAGAAGCAGTAGTTGTTTCAGGAAGTTGAGTTGTAGTTCCAGAAGCAGTAGTTGTTTCAGGAAGTGTAGTTGTAGTTCCTGAAGCAGCACTTGTTTCAGGAAGTGGAGTTGTAGTTCCAGAAGCAGTAGTTTTTTCAGGAAGTGGAGTTGTAGTTAATGAAGTAGTTGTTTCAGGAAGTGTAGTTGTCGTTCCTGGAGCAGTAGTTGTTTCAGGAACTGCAGTTGTAGCCCCTGAAGCAGTAGTTGTTTCAGGAAGTTGAGTTGTAATAGAAGCAGTAGTTGTTTCAGGAGGTGGAGCTGTAGTCCCTGAATCAGTAGTTGTTTCAGGAAGTGGAGTTGTAGTATCAGAAGCAGTAGTTGTTTCAGGATGTGTTGTAGTTCCTGAAGCAGTAGTTGTTTCCGGAAGTGGAGCTGTAGTTCCTGAAGCAGTAGTTGTTTCAGAAAGTGGAGTTGTAGTACCAGATGCAGTAGTTGTTTCAGGAAGTAGAGTTGTAACTGAAACAGTAGTTGTTTCAGGAAGTGGAGTTGTATCTGAAGCAGTAGTTGTTTCAGGAAGTGAAGTTGTAGTTCCTGAAGCAGTAGTTGTTTCCGAAAGTGGAGTTGTAGTACCAGATGCAGTAGTTGTTTCCGAAAGTGGAGTTGTAGTACCAGATGCAGTAGTTGTTTCAGGAAGTAGAGTTGTTGTAACTGAAACAGTAGTTGTTTCAGGAAGTGGAGTTGTAACTAAAGCAGTAGTTATATCAGGAAGTGAAGTTGTAGTTCCTGAAGCAGTAGTTGTTTCAGAAAGTGGAGTTGTAGTACCAGATGCAGTAGTTGTTTCAGGAAGTAGAGTTGTTGTTACTGAAACAGTAGTTGTTTCAGGAAGTTGAGTTGAAACCGAAGCAGTAGTTGTTTTAGGAAGTGAAGTTGTAGTTCCTGAGGCAGTAGTTGTTTCAGGAAGTGGAGTTGTAGTTCCAGAACCAGTAGTTGTTTCAGGAAGTGGAGTTGTAGTAACTGAAGCAGTAGTTGTTTCAGGAAGTTGAGTTGTAACTGTAGCAGTAGTTGTTTCAGGAAGTGGAGTTGTAGTTCCTGAAGCAGTAGTTGTTTCAGGAAGTGGAGTTGTAGTTCCTGAAGTAGTAGTTGTTTCAGGAAGTGGAGTCGTAGTACCTGAAGCAGTAGTTGTTTCAGGAAGTGGAGTTGCAGTTCCTGAAGCAGTAGTTGTTTCCAGAAGTGGAGTTGTAGTTCCTGAATCAGTAGTTGTTTCAGGAAGTGGAGTTGTAGTTCCTGAATCAGTAGTTGTTTCATGAAGTAGGGTTGTTGTAACTGAAGCAGTAGTTGTTTCAGGAAGTGGAATTGTAGTTCCTGAAGCCGTAGTTGTTTCAGGAAGTGGAGTTGTTGTAACTGAAGTAGTAGTTGTTTCAGGAAGTGGAGTTGTAGTATGTGAAGCAGTAGTTGTTTCAGGAAGTGGAGTTGTAGTTTCTGAAGCAGTAGTTGTTTCAGGAAGTGGAGTTGTAGTTTCTGAAGCAGTTGTTTCAGGAAGAAGAGTTGTAGTACCAGAAGCAGTAGTTGTTTCAGGAAGTGGAGTTGTAGTTTCTGAAGCAGTAGTTGTTTCAGGAAGTGGAGATGTCGTCCCTGAAGCAGTAGTTGTTTCACGAACTGGAGTTGTAGTCCCTGAAGCAGTAGTTGTTTCAGGAAGTTTAGTAGTAACTGAAGCAGTAGTTGTTTCAGGAAGTTCAGTTGTAGTTCCAGAAGCAGTACTTGTTTCAGGAAGTGTAGTTGTAGTTCCTGAAGCAGTAATTGTTTCAGGAAGTGGAGTTGTAGTTCCAGAAGCAGTTGTTTCAGGAAGTGGAGTTGTAGTTAATGAAGTAGTTGTTTCAGGAAGTGTATTTGTCGTTCCTGAAGCAGTAGTTGTTTCAGGAACTGGAGTTGTAGTCCCTGAAGCAGTAGTTGTTTCAGGAAGTTGAGTTGTAATAGAAGCAGTAGTTGTTTCAGGAAGTGGAGCTGTAGTCCCTGAAGCAGTAGTTGTTTCAGGAAGTGGAGTTGTAGTTCCTGAAGCAGTAGTAGTTTCAGGAAGTGGAGTTGTAACTGAAGCAGTAGTTGTTTCAGGAAGTGGAGTTGTACCTGAAGCAGTAGTGGTTTCAGGAAGTGGAGTTGTAACTGAAGCAGTAGTTGTTTCTGGAAGTGGAGTTGTAGTAAGTGAAGCAGTAGTTGTTTCAGGAAGTGGGGTTGTAGTTCCTGAAGCAGTTGTTTTTTCCGGAAGTGTAGTTGTAATTCCAGAAGCAGTAGTTGTTTCAAGAAGTGGAGTTGTAACTGAAGCAGTTGTTTCAGGTAGTGGAGTTGTAGTTCTTGAAGCAGTAGTTGTTTCAGGAAGTTGAGTTGTAGTACCAGAAGCAGTGGTTGTTTTAGAAAGTGGAGTTATAGTTTCTGAAGCAGTAGTTGTTTCAGGAAGTGGAGTTGTAGTTCCTGAAGCAGTAGTTGTTTCAGGAAGTTGAGTTGTAGTTTCTGAAGCAGTAGTTGTTTCAGGAAGTTGAGTTGTAATACCAGAAGCAGTAGTTGTTTTAGGAATTGGAGTTGTTGTAACTGAAGCAGTAGTTGTTTCAGGAAGTGGAGTCGTGGTACCAGAAGCAGATGTTTCAGGAAGTGGAGTTGTAGTGCCTGAAGCAGTTGTTTTAGGAAGTGAAATGGGAAATGAAGTTGTCATTATTTGAGATAAAGTTGTACCTGAAGTAGTACTTGTTTCAAGAAGTGAAGGTGTGTTATAGGCATTAGGTCTTGTTTCATGAACTGTTGTGGAAAGAGGAGTAACAATTTAATTATTTGAATTGACGTACCTGAAATACTACTCGTCTCAGGAACTGAAGTTGTGGTAAATGAAGTAGCACTTGTTTCAGGAATTGAAGTCGTTGTACCTGAAATATTAATAATTTTAACTGATGTTGTGCCT